>NC_054828.1:77781837-78084867 GCF_018345385.1 Vulpes lagopus
GTAATTCAGAGACTGATGAAAAATTGGCATAGGGGAAAGGAGAGGGAGGAGAATGTGGGTGGCCGTAAAGGGATAACTGGCAAAAGTATATGATTGTCTGGATATCATGAGTGGAGGTCAGGAACAAGTCCAACAGGACTTCATTTGACTTGAGTAATTAGGAAGAAGTTGGTGTCACTGGTTTAGAATAATTAGATATGAAAAAAAGAATAATTAGATATGTAAGTACAAACACACACTGATTAATTGTAAATAACACAGTTAAACTGCAGTGTGGCTTTGGTATTAACGATTCAATTAATCCTCACACGGCTGTCTTAGATCTCTGCCACCAGAGGTGGAGAATGTAGACTGTATGCTAGGTTCCCACATTCACGTGCTGATTTCACATAATCTAATAATGTACTTTCATGTTTTATTCTGCTTCATGTTGATCTCTGCCCTATGCAAGCCTAATTTTTATACTACAGCTGATGTACTAATCAAGATTATTTTTAAAAGAAATTTTATATATTTATTCATGAGAGACACACAAAGAGAGGTAGAGACATAGGCAGAGGGAGAAGCAGGTTCCATGTGTAGGGGCCTAATGTGCGACTCGATCCCAAGACCTCAGAATCATGACCTGAGCCAAAGGCAGATGATCAACCACTAAGCCACCCAGGAGTTCTTAATCAAGGTCATTTTTAAAAACCTTCTTTTCTTTAAGAGTGCTCAAAGTTTTCAAAGGCAGAGTTTTCTGTCAAAACATGAATTTCATGAGTTGTAGTTCCATGCTCCAGTTATTTATTTTCAGGTAGCCTGGAGATTGGTGTCAGGTAGCAATATTTTTTATAATATAATACTGTCTAGTTGCTCTACTACTTTACACGTATTCAGAAGTACTGGCAAGTGATTTCCCCTCAGTGTGGAACTTTTTCATTAATTCAAATGTTATTCTCTATAGCAATGGGAGGGTTTTGTTTTGTTTTGTTTTGTTTTTTAGTAAGTGGGAGGGTTTTATACACATGTCTGGCTAAGTGTTGTCTAGAATGTCTGTGTTTCTAATTAGGAACTCTTTCCTTATGGTACAATCCTTTCAGATGTCCTCCTGGCTATGGTATCAGAAATAAAAGGTTATTCAGTTAGTGCTTTGTTCAGAGCTTTCTGTAATGATTTAATTTTTCCCTAAATGTGGTTTAGATCTATATAGGGGAAATTTATGTAATTTATTCAGGAATATGAGCAATATTGATGGCCCAATCTATCATTGTAGACCAGAAATTCACCTGGAGGTAAAACTAACCCTGACTGCTCTTACTGTTGGCTCCTCTCTTTTTACCATGGAGAGGTAGCTTTCAGCTGAAAAAACTTTGGGGAAAAATTCTATGAATAAAATTCTAAAGCTTGAATAATATTTGCAGAAGTGGGTGGCTCATCTGGAGATTTTACAACTTCCAGAGAGGTCTTTTTTTCCTGCCTGAGCTTTCTTTATGGAGAAAGAGTAGTTATTTCTACTGACACGTGTCTTTATGATCTATTAAATACTTGAGGCTAGAACCCTTAGGAAGAAATTTTTTAAGGGAAAAATTGCAGGATTTAGCCTTAAGATGAAATATTTTTTTTAAAATTAAAGGTTGGTATTTACCCAAACCTTTAATAATAATCTTACAACCGCTACTTTTACCCTTTCAGGTGTTGAGTTGTGTTATTCCTTTCAAATGTGGGGATGGATGTCCATATAATAAAAATGTGTAACTTGGGACCAGAGGGCCAGTTTTTTTCATGAATCATGGATTAGAGATAGAATACTCACACTGTGTGTATACACACTTTGTCTCTAAATGAACACTTAGATCTGTCTGATTAAAATGAGGTGACCAAATGAGGTCATAAACAAGATGAGGTCCAGCATAGACTTCTGTTTTCTAGGTTTTTCATTATGCATGTCCTCCCTTAGATCTATAATTCTTGTAGTATTATCTTGAAATGCTTCCAGGTAGCCTGGAGATTGGTGTCAGGTAGCATTTATATTTTTAATAATATAACATTGATGCTACTATTCTGAATTAGAGATTTACTTCTGATGTTTAATGAAATCTAAACATCTTATTTGGGTCATGCCAAAGACAGCACTCTACATGTTAAAGGGATTTTTCTTACTATATAGGATAACCAGCAGGTCTTCAATCCTGCTGTGGTCCACAGGCTTAATGAGTAGAATTCTTTTTCTTTTCTTTTCTTTTTTGAAAAAGATTTTATTTATTTATTTATGAGAGACGCACAGACATAGGCAGAGGGAGAAGCAGGATCCCCACTGGAAGCCTGATGCAGAACTCAATCCCAGGACTCCAGGATCACAACCTGAGCCAAAGGCAGATGCTCAACCACTGAGCCACCCAGATGCCCAATGACAGAATTCTTGAGTAAGACCAAGATGCACCTTTTAGGGCATCTAAGTTTAAAAGTTAGTTTTAGTTTTCATAGGCTTATTGATTAATATTCATAGTAATTTCTAAGACCTGTCAATATTCTGAGATATTTTGAAAATTATAGTGAGTGCATTAGACAAAAGATTGAGGGCATTATGGAGAGTTATTTCACCTATTCTTATCCATTCCATGATGCCAACATGGATACAAACAAAGGGAGGATAATTTTACTTCCGAGAGTTCTCCCTATAAATATTATTTACTGTTTGGCTCCCCTGTAGCAACACTGCTGTGTCACCCACATCACTTTATCAAGTCCTAAGGGACCTTAGCTGACCTCAGAGAAAGTTAATTCCCACTTTCTACTGCAAGATATGTCTAGGTAACATCAAAGCAAATTGATTAAAATGTTAAAAACTTCAGTCAACTGAACAGGTCTTTTTGAAATCCAATGCTTTGCTAAATCTGTTCCTTTCATTTTTTTTCTCTCCATATCATTTAGCAGGTAAGTATGGCCATTAAGGAGAATGTTCAAGTTTCAAATCTAACAAAGTTAATCTCTTTTAATTAGGAGCTACAAAAATAGTGGTCCAAAGGGGCACATGCACCCCTATGTTTATAATAGCAATGTCCACAATAGCCAAACTATGGAAAGAGAAGAGCCTAGATGTACATCAACTGATGAATTGATAAAGAATATATATGTGATATATGTATAAACACATACACACATACACACAATTGAATATTACTCAGCCATCAAAAAGAATGAAACCTTGCCATTTGCTATGATATGATAGAATTAGGGGGCATTTTGCTAAGCAAAATAAGTTAGCCAGAGAAAGACAAATATTATATGATTTCAATCATATGAGGAATTTAAGAAACAAACAGATGAGCATAGGAGAAAGGAAGGAAAAGGAAAATAAGATAAAAAAAGAGGGAGGCAAACCATAAGAGATCTTTAACTCTAGGAAGCAAACTGAGGGTTGCTGGAGGGGAGGTAAGAAGGTAAGTGGGTGATGGGCACTAAGGAAGGCACTTGATATAATGAGCACTGGCTGTTATATTCAACTGATGAATTATTAAATTCTACCCCTGAAACTAATATACACTATATGCTAACTAGATAGAACTCAAAATGGATGAAAGATCTAAATGTGAGACAAGAGTCCATCAAAATCCTAGAGGAGAACACAGGCAACACCCTTTTTGAACTCGGCCACAGTAACTTCTTGCAAGTATGTCCACGAAGGCAAAAGAAACAAAAGCAAAAATGAACTATTGGGACTTCGTCAAGGTAAGAAGCTTTTGCACAGCAAAGGATACAGTCAACAAAACTAAAAGACAACCTACAGAATGGGAGAAGATATTTGCAAATACCTATCAGATAAAGGGCTAGTTTCCAAGATCTATAAAGAACTTCTTAAACTCAACAGCAAAGAAACAAACAATCCAATCATGAAATGGGCAAAAGACATGAACAGAAATCTCACAGAGGAATACACAGACATGGCCAACATGCACATGAGAAAATGCTCTGCATCACTTGCCATCAGGGAAATACAAATCAAAACCACGATGAGCTACCACCTCACACCAGTGAGAATGGGGAAAATTAACAAGGCAGGAAACCACAAATGTTGGAGAGGATGTGGAGAAAAGGGAACTCTCTTGCACTGTTGGTGGGAATGTGAACTGGTGCAGCCACTCTGGAAAACTGTGTGGAGGTTCCTCAAAGAGTTAAAAATAGACCTGCCCTACGACCCAGCAATTGCACTGTTGGGGATTTACCCCAAAGATTCAGATGCAATGAAACGTCGGGACACCTGCACCCCGATGTTTCTAGCAGCAATGCCCACAATAGCCAAGCTGTGGAAGGAGCCTCGGTGTCCCTCGAAAGATGAAGGGATAAAGAAGATGTGGTCTATGTATACAATGGAATATTCCTCAGCCATTAGAAACGACAAATACCCACCATTTGCTTCGACGTGGATGGAACTGGAGGGTATTATGCTGAGTGAAGTAAGTCAATCGGAGAAGGACAAACATTATATGGTCTCATTCATTTGGGGAATATAAATAATAGTGAAAGGGAATAGAAGGGAAGGGAGAAGAAATGGGTAGGAAATATAAGAAAGGGAGACAGAACATGGAAGACTCCTAACTGTGGGAAACGAACTAGGGGTGGTGGAAGGGGAGGATTGCGGGGTGTGAGGGTGATGGTGGCAGGCACTGAGGGGGGCACTTGACGGGATAAGCACTGGGTGTTGTTCTGTATGTTGGCAAATTGAACACCAATAAAAAATAAATTTATTATTAAAAAAATTAAAAAGTAGGGGCTATTTGTAGCCACATATTTCCCTCCTGAAAGATCTCAAAGCACTTTAAAAACTTTACTGTGATCAAATACAAACTCAGAATCAGAATCATTTCACCTTCCACTACATATGTCTATATTAGAGGTAGAAAGAGGCAGCTTAACACTGAGAGGCTTCCCAGCACTTGAAGACAGAAATGAAGGAGAATTCTGTGTCCTATTCCTTGTGTGGTTTCAAGAAACAGGGCTGGAGTATGTTGTTGCCAGATCGGGATCTGCCTAGCCTTCTAAAGTAGTATTTGCCGGGATCCCTGGGTGGCGCAGCGGTTTAGCGCCTGTCTTTGGCTCAGGGCGTGATCCTGGAGACGCGGGATCGAATCCCACGTCGGGCTCCCGGTGCACGGAGCCTGCTTCTCCTTCTGCCTGTGTCTCTGCCCCACTCTCTGTGACTATCATAAATAAATAAAAATTAAAAAAAAAATAAAGTAGTATTTGCCAATAGGTAAGAGCTGAATCAAATGATCAAGGTCATGCACTGAGGGCCTTATTGCATACATTTGTAGGAGATGGAGAGAATGGGGTTCTGGCTATTTACAATCACCCATACTCAGGAAGTCTGTAGGTCCAAAAGCAATTCAGAGGCAGATTTCATGCAGTCAGTACATAGAGGGGGGCTGATCGGTGAGAACTGATGGAAAGAATTCAGGGCTCTGGATAATAAGATTTGGGAGTCCTTCATCATATGCGAAGACAAAGTGTTGCAAATGAACTCCAGGAAATTGAGTCTCATACATCTCGATGGACAAAACCTAATTAAATGGGAACTCTGGGACCTAGGATCTTTTATTAAATTGCATGTATTTTTTGGTCAGTTCTCTTTTTTAAACACTATTCCTTTCACTGAGAAGTGATACATTATTCTAGTCAAAAATTTGAAAATATTAATAACAAATAACTCTTTACCCCACTATCTGAAGTTAATTACTACAAATATTTGGATAAATTTCTTTGTAGGGTTTTGCATGCACATGAAAGAAAAGAAGGAAGGCAGAACTCCTCTATATCTGTGATCTGTCCAGGTATAAAGAGGTAGAAGGTTGTGAAACTTTTCCTCATCATCCAATTAAAATACTATCTTTAATAGAAGAGGAGCTTAGGAGCTAGAACATATTGATGATAATTTACAAAGAATTATCTGGAGGATTGCCTCAGTTTAGTCCCCTCTAAAAAACTGCTTTGTGATTTTGTAAGTATTTGTATATTGAGGCTTGATCAGAATAAAAACAAGACAAGAATATTTTGAAAATCTAAAATCATGGAGAAATTATTATTTTATTTATTTTTTTTGAAGACAGTAATTTTTAAAAATATTTTATTTATTTACTTGAGAGAGAGAGTGAATTTGTGTGCACACAAGTTGGGGGCAGGAGTGGAGGGAGAGGGCTAAGCAGACTTCCACTGAGCTGCGGAGAGGGGGAAAACACAATTTTATTTAGTGTAGATAAACATCTGTATAATTATACAACCTTCTGACATATCATTCTTTTATCCTTATTTTCTTATTTCCTTTCTGTGCTTTTGGGAAGGGAAAATAGAAGGTTTTGTGAAATAGTACCACTTTGGAGGGGTTCCAATTTAAAACTAAACCATATCTGCCTCTTACATTTAGCATTTAGACTTTATGTATCCTTTTCTGTTCTGTTCATCTGTCTATAAGAAATACTTGATAGTTAATTCTTTTTTTTTACCATTTTACCCACAGTGAATTTGGCTGTAACAATCATAATTAATCAGGAAGACAACAGAGATAATGTGTTGATGACAGCTTAAGCTAATTATAAAACCTCAGGGATGCCCTAAGGGCATTATTTTATCAGATTCTTATTATGCTAAACTGAATCAAGATGTTCACTCATCATTTCAGGTGCAGGTAAATGTGCTAAATGGTGTGGAATTTTATGACCATAAAAGGTCAAGTTTCAAGAGTTTTCTTTTTAAAGGAAATTTCATGGAATTTAAAATGTGAAGTCCAGTCATACTGAATTTATTGGCAACCAGACCTGCTTAAAGGTGAAACCTCATTTCCCCAGGGGTTTCAAGTCAGAGAGGAGAAAGTCCCCTCAGGTTGCTCCACCTTCTGCCAGATCTCAGTTATAACAGAGAATCTTTTCACAAAATATAGTCAATTTATACTTCAGGAATTTAAAACATATTTCATTGGCTCATCTGGACACTGGAAAATCTTATATTCTTTCCCAAGTGACTTGGCACATTACCTTGGCACAAACTGAGAACTCACACACCTGGCAAGCCACCTTTGACTTTCCTGATGCTCAGAAGGAGGTCTCCAAACCTAGAAGCATTTTGGATGGTAAGCTGTGTTCAATGTACCCAAATCCAAGAAGCATGAAAACAATCATTCACATTCAGAGATGGAGAGATGGGGGGCTAAGGACAGGGGAAGAAGAAAGAGGCTCAGATGAGAAAAGAAAAAGATCAGATATACTCATTTGGTCAAGGTTTTTTTTTTTCTTTTTAATTTATGATAGTCACAGAGAGAGAGAGAGAGAGAGACATAGGCAGAGGGAGAAGCAGGCTCCATGAACCGGCAGAGGGAGAAGCAGGCTCCATGCATCGGGAGCCTGCTGTGGGATTCGATCCTGGGTCTCCAGGATCACGCCCTGGGCCAAAGGCAGGTGCTAAACCACTGCGCCACCCAGGGATCCCTGGTCAAGGTTTAATAAAGTCAAAGACTTACCCCAGTGAGTTTATTCTTGATTTCATTAATGTTCATTCTCAGATATGCAGTTATCCCTTGTGACTAACTTGAAGTTAGATTTCTTATGAATCCTGGGAATAATGATGGTCTAATTTTCTAACATTAAACAGTACAAAACCAATGTTTACTCTGGGGGCAGGGGAGGCACAACTCTGCAAATATAGGCAAGATCTATGACTTGATAGTTATAGTTGTTCTATTAGCTGTGACTCAGTTCTTGGCTTCATAACAACTAGGGGACTCTAAAAGTGTGCAGAGCTAGAGGACTCTCCTGGACATACAGACTTAATGTAATAAAAGTATCTAAGGACATTGCCCATGCTCCCTAGTCTTTACAACATATGGAAAGTGTCCAATACAGTGCCTGGCACAGAGTAAAAACTCTGTAATGTTGGTTCCTCTATAATCATCATCATTGAAAATGGGATTTAGCTCTAGGAGTAACTTGGCACTTCAGCACTAGGAATAAATTCTTTCTTGCCAGATTTTGATTACTGAACTGTAACTCCTGGAGGTTCTGTAGTGGATGTGTCTTTGAATCAATAGGGATAATAGCACAGAAGTCACTCAATCATTTGTTGAAAGAATGAATGAACTAATACATGAATCTATGAATGACTGAAATCAGGGCTTGAGTGAGGGCACAGTAAGTCAAGAAGGTATTTTTGTTTCTGGGCTCAGTTTCTCTTGGGCCTGTTTTAATTTAATCTGTGAGTATCAGTAGAGATAGGAGGTTGGGAAGGGAGAAGGGAGGTGTCTGGGTGAAAATTAGGGCCAGTGAGTAAAGATATGGGAAACAGTATTGGGAATCTAGATGAATCTTGGGTATAGAGCCAGATTTTAGGATTTGGTAAATAAGTTTTCCATAGAATTTGTGGGGTAGCAGATTACAGTTAAGGGGCAGAGTCATATTACATTGCATTAACTCGTTTCATTTATTATTTATCCACCTTTGTTCATTTCATAAATGTTTGTTCAGTATTTACGTGAGTTATTTCATTACTTACCTGGCACAACAGTGAGTAATACATGGTCCTTTAAAGTATAATTGAAGAAAAAAGGTAAAGGGACACCGTTTTAAATTCTTTCGTTCCCACATCAAATTCTGCATTCCCTAGTCTCTTATCAGAGACAATTATTTCACAAGTGGTGTCTTCTTTGTGAAAGGCTCCACTGAGGAAAACACTCTTATCTATGCTAGCACTCCAATCAAAAACTTTGCTTCTCTTTTCCTTTGTGTGTGTGTATAATCCCTAACTGTATAAATGGATTTTCCTCTAAAGCCAAAATATAAAACATTTGATTGCATGGTGTAGTATGTGGGCATGATGGCCCACAAGAACACTCCGTGGTAATGACAAAAATGATATCTTGTGGTCATGGCTAACAAGGAGAAAAGAGATGGAAGTAGTTTTTTTTTTTTTTTCTAGCAGAAAGAGAGAATGTGGTAGCATAGTTGGTTCTGGCAGGGAAAAGGGAGACATGGCAAAGGAATTAAGTATTACATAATAAATAATATCCACAATTTAAAAAATTATAGTCTATGAGCTATATATATTAAGTCCTAATTAATTCAAGTAGGGATTATTTCCTTGGAATGTTTTTTAGGTATTTGAGAGTAATTTTGAGCAATATTTGGTACGACCAAACTGCAGAACCTTGGAAACATTCAGTCACCCCTCCATGCTTCTTGAAACTCATTGTCCTGGGACTTGACCTAAAAACACTCTTTACACAGCCAGATTTTAGTAATTTGTAGGAACATAGGACAAAGTTGGTATATTTTTTTCTGCCCCTTTGGGACACTTCCAGATGATATAAAGGACTAGTAAAAGCATGGCTGCAGTAATTTATTTTTGGTCCAAGTGTGGTTTTACAACTGCATCTCTACAGAACTCCATGCCATCTCCTCTATCTCTGTCCTATTAATACTGCCTTATGTAAGAGCTGTTAAAATTTTAACATAGCAGAGCAGCATGCATGGGGAGACCATTCATCACAATGCAAAAAAAACATAGTTCCTAAAAAATTTACATTTCTTTCAGTTAACTAGTTCCTAAGTGTACTTTATTTTAGGACCCATTACTATTCTTTGGCTACTATATCTTACTTTCTGTAATTCCCACTTTGAACTGCTGTAGGATAAGTGTGGGTCCTGGAAAAATGGTGATGTCAGAGAGTTGACTTTCACTTCCCTGGAAGCCTCTCCCATCCTTTTTTGTAGAATCTTTCCATTTCTATTTGTTGCCCAAACTCTATGAAAGTTTCTTCTCAGGAAAAAAATCTGTCACCAATCATTCACACCTTGATGCAAATTTAGTTCAGTATGTTACCTTTTCCTAGGGTATAAGCACTTTAAGATTTTCCTCTAAATATATAACAACATTTTGCCTGTTTCTAGAGGAATTGAAGCTCTATTCCATCAAGCAGTGGGATTGGTATTTTACTAGGTAAGAGCCTTCCTTGATGCCTCTGATACTCTACTAGGCAGCTCTTATGTATAAGGCTGCTTCTTCCCATACACTGTATTTCAGTTCCCAACTTGGATATGGATTAAAGGCCTGAACTCAGCCTGACTGAGGTGCAATGGTACACACACTCTGAAAAGCAGTATGGAGTTTTCTCCAAAAATTAAAAATAAAACTATCCTATGATCCAATAATCACACTACTGGGTATTCGCCCCCAAAATATAAATAAAAATAGTAATTCAAAGGGACACTTGAACCCTGTTTATTGCAGCCTTGTTTACAACATACAAATTATGGAAGCAGCTCAAGTGTCCACTGATGAATGGATAAAGACTAAGCGATATGTGTGTGTGTGTGTGTGTGTATACACAGTTCTATTTTCTTTTTAATTTATGATAGTCACAGAGAGAGAGAGAGAGAGAGAGAGGCAGAGACATAGGCAGAGGGAGAAGCAGGCTCCATGCATGGAGCCCGACGTGGGATTTGATCCCGGGTCTCCAGGATCACGCCCTGGGCCAAAGGCAGGCGCTAATGTTATATATATAACATATATATAGTATTGTTCAGCCATAAAAAATAATGGAATTTTGCCTTTTGCAAGGACATGGATGGAGCTAAGTGAAATAAGTCAGCCAGAGAAAGACAAATACCATATGATTTCACTTATATGTGGAATTTGAGAAACAAAACTAATGAGCAGAGGAAAAAAAGAGAGACAAACCAAGAAACAGATTCTTAACTATAGAGAACAAACTGAGAGTTATCCAAGAGGAAGTAGATGGGGAGATGAGGAAAATAAGGGAAAATGAAAAAAAAAAAACACCTGTGGATTCCATTTTAGGAATACTTTTTTTTGCTATCTTTCAGATTGTTCATCCTGGAAAAAGTCAGCTGCCATGTCATGAGACATCCTTGTGAAGAGGCCTTAATATAAAGATCATGTAAGAAGTAGGTTAGGACTGGAGAGAAGACTGAGTAGTTGGACCACTCATTATTGTTCTGTTTAAATAATAACAAACTCCCTAAACCATGAGGCCAGGGCTTCCTGAGGACAGATGGACAGCCTCGGTATTTGCTTCATCCTCTCCTGCACAGGGATTCTCACTGAGTTAGCAGACATTGGGCCTAGCAGAATTCTTAGTGTGAGGGATTGTGTCCTGCCAAAAATCATATGAATGAATTAGGAAGTGGATCTCTTAAAGCAAAGCCTGCAGATGAGACCACAGCCCTAGCCTGTGACTTCAACTTCATGAGAAAGTTTGAGCCAGATGTACCCATATAAGACAGGTGTGGATTTATTACCCAATCATAAATATTTGTTGTTGTAAGCCTCTAGTTTTTAGAGTAATTTGTTACACAGTACTAGAATATGAATACAGGCGACAAGAGAGTTGAATTCTCAATAGTGTCCTAAAACATAGATTTTTGCTTTTTCTTTATGCTTTCTGTAAAATCAAGACTTACTCATGATCTTGTCTGATAATTTGGCAAATTGGCTTGTTGGGGTTTATTACCGATTCTTCCCACTTCCTTCCTTCCTTGAGCCAGTCACACCTTAGCATAACATGTTTCTTTCTTTCTTTTTTTTAATTAATTTTTATTGGTGTTCAATTTACCAACATACAGAAAAACACCCAGTGCTCATCCCGTCAAGTGTCCACCTCAGTGCCCGTCACCCCTTCCCCTCCAACACCCGCCCTCCTCCCCTTCCACCACCCCTAGTTCGTTTCCCCGAGTTAGGAGTCTTTACGTTCTGTCTCCCTTCCTGATATTTCCCAACATTTCTTCTCCCTTCCTTTATATTCCCTTTCACCATTATTCATATTCCCCAAATGAAGGAGAACATACACTGTTTGTCCCTCTCCGATTGACTTATTTCACTCAGCATAATACCCTCCAGTTCCATCCACGTTGAAGCAAATGGTGGGTATTTGTCGTTTCTAATGGCTGAGTAATATTCCATTGTATACATAAACCACATCTTCTTTATCCATTCATCTTTCGATGGACACCGAGGCTCCTTCCACAGTTTGGCTATTGTGGCCATTGCTGATAGAAACATCGGGGTGCAGGTGTCCCGACGTTTCATTGCATCTGAATCTTTGGGGTAAATCCCCAACAGTGCAATTGCTGGGTCGTAGGGCAGGTCTATTTTTAACTCTTTGAGGAACCTCCACACAGTTTTCCAGAGTGGCTGCACCAGTTCACATTCCCACCAACAGTGTAAGAGGGTTCCCTTTTCTCCGCATCCTCTCCAACATTTGTGGTTTCCTGCCTTGTTAATTTTCCCCATTCTCACTGGTGTGAGGTGGTATCTCATTGTGGTTTTGATTTGTATTTCCCTGATGGCAAGTGATGCAGAGCATTTTCTCATGTGCATGTTGGCCATGTCCATGTCTTCCTCTGTGAGATTTCTGTTCATGTCTTTTGCCCATTTCATGATTGGATTGTTTGTTTCTTCGGTGTTGAGTTTAATAAGTTCTTTATAGATTTTGGAAACTAGCCCTTTATCTGATATGTCATTTGCAAATATCTTCTCCCATTCTGTAGGTTGTCTTTTAGTTTTGTTGACTGTATCCTTTGCTGTGTAAAAGCTTCTTATCTTGATGAAGTCCCAATAGTTCATTTTTGCTTTTGTTTCTTTTGCCTTTGTGGATGTATCTTGCAAGAAGTTACTGTGGCCAAGTTCAAAAAGGGTGTTGCCTGTGTTCTCCTCTAGGATTTTGATGGAATCTTGTCTCACATTTAGATCTTTCATCCATTTTGAGTTTATCTTTGTGTATGGTGAAAGAGAGTGGTCCAGTTTCATTCTTCTGCATGTGGATGTCCAATTTTCCCAGCACCATCTATTGAAGAGACTGTCTTTCTTCCAATGGATAGTCTTTCCTCCTTTATCGAATATTAGATGACCATACATTTCAGGGTCCACTTCTGGGTTCTCTATTCTGTTCCATTGATCTATGTGTCTGTTTTTGTGCCAGTACCACACTGTCTTGATGACCACAGCTTTGTAGTACAACCTGAAATCTGGCATTGTGATGCCCCCAGATATGGTTTTCTTTTTTAAAATTCCCCTGGCTATTCGGGGTCTTTTCTGATTCCACACAAATCTTAAAATAATTTGTTCTAACTCTCTGAAGAAAGTCCATGGTATTTTGATAGGGATTGCATTAAACGTGTAAATTGCCCTGGGTAACATTGACATTTTTACAATATTAATTCTGCCAATCCATGAGCATGGAATATTTTTCCATCTCTTTGTGTCTTCCTCAATTTCTTTCAGAAGTGTTCTATAGTTTTTAGGGTATAGATCTTTTACCTCTTTGGTTAGGTTTATTCCTAGGTATCTTATGCTTTTGGGTGCAATTGTAAATGGGATTGACTCCTTAATTTCTCTTTCTTCAGTCTCATTGTTAGTGTATAGAAATGCCATTGATTTCTGGGCATTGATTTTGTATCCTGCCACGCTACCAAATTGCTGTATGAGTTCTAGCAATCTTGGGGTGGAGGCTTTTGGGTTTTCTATGTAGAGTATCATGTCATCGGCGAAGAGGGAGAGTTTGACTTCTTCTTTGCCAATTTGAATGCCTTTAATGTCTTTTTGTTGTCTGATTGCTGAGGCGAGGACTTCCAGAACTATGTTGAACAGCAGTGGTGAGAGTGGACATCCCTGTCTTGTTCCTGATCTTAGGGGAAAGGCTCCCAGTGCTTCCCCATTGAGAATGATATTTGCTGTGGGCTTTTCGTAAATGGCTTTTAAGATGTCGAGGAAAGTTCCCTCTATCCCAACACTCTGAAGGGTTTTGATCAGGAATGGATGCTGTATTTTGTCAAATGCTTTCTCTGCATCTAATGAGAGGATCATATGGTTCTTGGTTTTTCTCTTGCTGATATGATGAATCACATTGATGGTTTTACGAGTGTTGAACCAGCCTTGTGTCCCAGGGATAAATCCTACTTGGTCATGGTGAATAATTTTCTTAATGTGTTGTTGGATCCTATTGGCTAGTATCTTGTTGAGAATTTTTGCATCCATGTTCATCAGGGATATTGGTCTGTAATTCTCCTTTTTGGTGGGGTCTTTGTCTGGTTTCGGAATTAAGGTGATGCTGGCCTCATAGAACGAATTTGGAAGTACTCCATCTCTTTCTATCTTTCCAAACAGCTTTAGTAGAATAGGTATGATTTCTTCTTTAAACGTTTGATAGAATTCCCCTGGGAAGCCATCTGGCCCTGGACTCTTGTGTCTTGGGAGGTTTTTGATGACTGCTTCAATTTCCTCCCTGGTTATTGGCCTGTTCAGGTTTTCTATTTCTTCCTGCTCCAGTTTTGGTAGTTTGTGGCTTTCCAGGAATGCGTCCATTTCTTCTAGATTGCCTAATTTATTGGCGTACAGCTGTTCATAATATGTTTTTAAAATCGTTTGTATTTCCTTGGTGTTGGTAGTGATCTCTCCTTTCTCATTCATGATTTTATTAATTTGAGTCTTCTCTCTCTTCTTTTTAATAAGGTTGGCTAATGGTTTATCTATCTTATTAATTCTTTCAAAGAACCAACTCCTGGTTCTGTTGATCTGTTCCACAGTTCTTTTGGTCTCGATATCATTGAGTTCTGCTCGAATTTTAATTAACTCTCTTCTTCTGCTGGGGGTGGGGTCTATTTGTTGCTTTTTCTCTAGTTCCTTTATGTGTAAGGTGAGCTTTTGAATTTGAGATCTTTCCAGTTTTTGAATGGATGCTTGTATTGCGATGTATTTCCCCCTCAGGACTGCTTTTGCTGCATCCCAAAGATTTTGAACGGTTGTATCTTCATTCTCATTAGTTTCCATGAATCTTTTTAATTCTTCCTTAATTTCCTGGTTGACCTTTTCATCTTTTAGCAGGATGGTCCTTAACCTCCATGAGTTTGTGGTCCTTCCATACTTCTTGTTGTGATTAAGTTCTAATTTCAAGGCATTATGGTCTGAGAATATACAAGGGACTATCCCGATCTTTTGGTATCGGTTCAGACCCGATTTGTGACCCAGTATGTGGTCTATTCTGGAGAAAGTTCCATGTGCACTTGAGAAGAATGTGTATTCAGTTGAGTTTGGATGTAAAGTTCTGTAGATATCTGTGAAATCCATCTGGTCCAGTGTATCATTTAAAGCTCTCGTTTCTTTGGAGATGTTGTGCTTAGAAGACCTATCCAGGGTAGAAAGAGCATAATATGTTTCTTATTAGAAACCCAACTTCTCTTCCTTCACTCCTACCTATCTCCTTCCTTGTTGTTATTCAGAGTAAAGGAGAGATAAAATAATTTGGGTTAAAGTGAGACATTAATGCCCCTGAACGCAGATGCACTTGAGAATGATGTAACAAAATAAATGTCCAAGAGAATGTGCTGGAGCTCTTGGAGTCTGGGTCAAAATGTGGCTGACGATCACCCAAGATGGCATGCAGAAGTTAGGTGATAGGAGTGAGGGACCCATGTGACAGCTGTTGTTTTTATGGCCTGCTTTTGTTGCCAATCTGGGAAGGATCTGTTCTGCTGGTTTTTTGGGGGAGAGGCAGGGGACAGGATTAAGGTTTGTTTTTAGAATATAGACTCTTTATGGTTAGGAGTAAAAGCTGAGTTGAGATTGGTTCTCTCTCCAGCATCACCTCTGTTACTCATTTCTTGGGTCAAGGGCAGGAGAGGTTGCTAAGTGAACAACATTTGTGTTTCCAGTGAACAAATTTTGAAGGTGAGGAAAATGCCTACTTAGGCAATGCACCCTGACTTCCGTGGTGAGCTTCATAACATATGTCTTAAGAAAAATACTTTCATCTGAAGCTAATGAAAAGTAAAAGAAAGATTCAACAGTAGTTGATAGTGACATTCAAAAGACAGTTACAAGGCAGAAACTCAGAAAAGAAAAGTTTACTAATGACATGGATATTCCTTGGTGGAATATCTAATCCATGACCTTACCACAGAGGAGCTCCTATTAAGGGATTACAACAAGGATCAATGGAGTGGAAGCTAATAAAAGTGAAAAGGCAAACCACTGATCAGGTATTTCTAACTGGGCTTGAGTTCTCAGGACACTGTGTACAGAAGTAATCTCCTTAAGAAGGTGGTTTTTTCACTTTCTCTAAATGCAGGTCTGGATGGAATACTTTTATTTTTTATTTATTTTTTTAAAGATTTTATTTATTTATTCATGAGAGACAGAGAGAGAAAGAGGCAGAGACACAGGCAGAGGGAGAAACAGGCTCCATGCAGGGAGCCCGATGTGGGATTCGATCCCAGGACTCCAGGATCATGCCCTGGGCCAAAGGCAGGCGCCAAACCTCTGAGCCACCCAGGGATCCCTGGATGGAATACTTTTAAATATATTACAGGGTAGTGATGCTGCAGGGATGGCTGTATGAGGTCAATTTCTTCCCCCACCTTATGCTGCACAGAATCTTGCCTTTTACATTCATGTAGCCAACCGGATTCTTTCTGATTGAAAGATTGTCCAATTGGCAAGAGCAGGTAAGTGGTCTGTCTTTGCATACTAGATAGCTTCTAATTTGGGCTCCATCAATAGATATGCGTCCTTTCTATTACTCAACCTATAGTGACAATCTTTCAGAACAAAATTAGAAGGGAAGGTGAAGCCAGAAAAAAAGAGTAAGAAGCCAAGAAAAAGGACACAAGGCATGACAATAGTAGCAGAAGATTGCATTCTCTTCTGCTTTTGTCTTTCCTTACATCTAGGGTTACTTTCCCCTTTAGATTTCTCTCTGAATTCACAGCATAATAAAAGATGCTGATTCTAGGTCCTATGAGCTCCTTCCTATTTTAATTCCTAGCAAAGAGGTACTTGATAAAAAGTTGATATAAAAAGCAGGTTGTGCCTGGAAAGAAGACTGAGGAGTTGGACCAGCTATTGTTTTTAGTTTGTTTGTTTATTTGAATAACAACAAAATCCCAAAATCATGGGGCTAGATCTTCCTGAGGACAGATGGACAGCTACGATATTTGCTGGGTCCTGTCCTATACAGCAGTTAGCAGATACTGGGCTTACCAGAATCCTTGTTGAGGCTGGGGGTGGGTGCAAATTAAACTTGGAGCCTGTGCTCTAAGGCCATCAATATTTCAGCTAGGGAAAACTAGTTGAGTACACATGAAAGATTGTTTCTGTGTAGAAGAGCATTTTCATATTTGGAGTAAAGCAGAATGATTAGATCATTTACTTAAATTTCTTTTGATTTAAGGTTGACAAGTGATGAGGTCCTGAGTAGGCTGATAGTATTTAAGAAAGTAATCAAGCAAACAAACAAATGTACGAACTAATAAGGCAAATGAAAGTAGTTATTATGGCATGGAAAACAACTTTCATAGAGGTGAAAGGCCTATCTGCTAGTTCAGTACTGTACAATAGAAGTATATTCTGAGGCACAAGTGTATTTTAAAATTTTTAGCAGTCCCATTAAAAAATAAATGAACAAATTAATTTTAATAATTTATGTTATTTAACCTAACATAATAAAAATACAAAATTTCAGCATGCTCTCAAAACAAAAAAAATGAGATATTTTATATTCTTCTTACACTAAGTCTTTGAAACTCAGTGTGTATTTTACACAATGGTACATCTCAGTTCAGACTAGTCACAGTTTATGTGCTCAATACAACATATGATAGTTGCTACTATATTAGGCAGTAAGATTCTATACCATCTTGGCCACTCACTCTCTGTATGACGTTGGCTAAGCCATTGTCTCTTAATAGGGCTCATTTTTTTCATATCCATAGAAAAGAAGACTAGTTTACAGCACTCTTTTTCAAAGTTTTTAGTCTCTTACAGTTAGTTGGCCACGTGACTAGTGTAGCCTATGGATTGTGAGGAGTGTTGCTTATCACTTCAGGGCTGAGACAGTGAGTACCTGGTATACTTTGTCCAAACTCTTTTCCTCACATCTAACCATTAAACCACAAAAGGGAGACAGCCTAAATCCCTGAGCTATTCTTAAAAAGAGAGCCACCGAATTTGCATTAGACTATGATGTGAGTAAGAAATAAGCCATACTTATGGTAAGCTGATAGGAGTTGGGGTTTGTTATAGTTGCTGGTGGTGTAACCCTGATGGATACAGTGGCCCATGGCTGGTGAGCTTGTTCCTTTCTAAGAGAGACATTGAGTTTGGGTGGCAACCTGAGAATGACCATAATGCCAGGGCTATTACTTTATTTCCACCACATTGAGTATTTTGAATGAATCCTGACCAATACCTAGAGCTGAAGTTCCCTATATTGATGAGCATTTCTTAATGAACAGGAGAGCTGTGTTCAGAGGCAGATAGTCCCTGAGCCAGAATCCATATTCAGGGGAGACTTGTATCAATGAAGGAAATGTGTTTTTTTTTTCATTAGACCATATCAAGGGATGATTCTTTTTTTTAAGAAAGCAAAACTTATACTTTATTTTTGTTGTTCAAAGTGTACTCCTGTCTATTATCTGAAGTGACTTTCACCAGTATCTCTGAGATAAATAGGACAGGTATGGTCAGTTTTAACAGACAGAGGAATTGAGGCTTGAGGAAGCTAAGTGAGTTTTTGAAGATCATACTGCGGTTGGGAGAGCTGAGATTAGAATTCTTTTTTTAAAAAAATAAATTTATTTTTTATTGGTGTTCAATTTACCTACATATAGAATAACACCCAGTGCTCATCCCATCAACTGCCCCCCTCAGTGTCCGTCACTCAGTCACCCCCACTCCCCGCCCACCTTCCCTGCCACCACCCCTAGTTCGTTTCCCACAGTTAGGAGTCTCTCATGTTCTGTCTCCCTTTCTGATATTTCCCACTCATTTTTCTCCTTTCCCCTTTATTCCCTTTCACTATTTTTTATATTCCCTAAATGAATGAGACCATATAATGTTTGTCCTTGTCCGATTGACTTATTTCACTCAGCATAATACCCTCCAGTTCCATCCACGTCGAAGCAAATGGTGGGTATTTGTCGTTTCTAATGGCTGAGTAATATTCCATTGTATACATAAACCACATCTTCTTTATCCATTCTTCTCTCGATGGACACCGAGGCTCCTTCCACAGTTTGGCTATTGTGGACATTGTTGCTAGAAACATCGGGGTGCAGGTGTCCTGGCGTTTCATTGCATCTGTATGAGATTAGAATTCTGTCTGAAGTGCTACTGTGCCCCTTCTGTTTAAACAGAGTGCTTATTATGCTAATTTAGGATTTTTCAGCAGCATATGTAAAAATTATGTACCAGCAATACCATTTAAACTTCAAGTACAAGTTATTTGTATGTTAAACTATATATCTACTAATGAAAGCTTATTCCTTATTTACCCAGTAAATTAGTTTTCTACAGAACAGTCATATTTGTTGTCTTATTTAACCCTTATAAAAATAATGCAAGGAAGGCAGCAAAGGTATCATACCATCTCTGAGGCCAGATAAGTTAAGGACAGGTGGGCACAGCCAGGACTGAAATCCATGTCTTTTCATTCTAAACCTAAAGCATTTGCCTTCTTGACATGTTGCTTTAAGACATGAGAACATCTGCTCTACAAGTAATACAAAATATTTTTAAATACCTAATGAAATGAAATGAACTCCCTCAGCAAACTTTTTAAAATATCTCCTAAATCCCTGGTATGCTCCAGGCCTTCTTCAATCCCAAGTGCCTGCTATTGTTGAACTGGCCTGTCTTGTACCATTTGCCAGTTTCTGGCAGATTGATTCTGTTTTAGATGGCTCTGGCTTTCCTTGAGGAGGTAATTCAAAGCCCATTGAGCTCAGGCCCCACACATCTTCCCTCAAAAGACTAAAATCTGCATCTCTTCATGAGGTTGCAGAAAGACCTGTGCATTCAGGTGGGAAAGAATAGGAGACATGCATAGGGAACACTCTCATTAACTGCTCTTCAAGTTGTGGGCAGTGGGAGGAACTACCTTTGTGACTGATTATAAACCCCCTGGTTGCTCATGTAGGGATGATAACACACATATTTCCCAATAATGTTGCAGCCAGGTAACTGGGCTTCCTGCATATTGTAAATAAGTCTCCAGAGACATAGATGTAGTACTGCTCTAAGATTGTTCTTTCATCTTAAAATTTACCTGTCTTACTTCATATTCCAAAATGGCTGAATAAAACAAGGTTCACTCATGAATTACTTACTGAATATATGCCATGCTGTACCAACATACATAGGTATGCAAATAAGCTAGTATTTATGGGATTTTTGGTGGGAACTTTCTAGAAACACTTGTAGCAACACTTTCACCACAGGAAATACTCCAATATCAGGAATATAACATTTGAATTATTCATTCATTCAATGATTTTTTTTTAATGAGCACTGGCCATATGGCAAGTATTTAGCTGGCCACTGGGCAGAGTTGAGAATAAATGTAGATGTGCTTTCTGAAATGTGGTTCATATTTTGGGAGTAGCAAGCCTTTTTGCATCTTATGAATCATATAATACAGGAAGTTATCCATACTGTCTGTTGCAGAACAGTTCTGCATATAAGGGTGGGAATTAGTGGCTTTAAAACCTGTTTTGCCTTTACATTGTTTCTAAGAATGCAATACATGCTTGCTGACTGACTAACCAAAGCCTCATAATAAGTTATATTAAGCCACGCTAATGCCATAGTTTTTGTTTCATTTCTAGACAATACAGGATAAGTAAAGATGGGGAAAATAAGTTTAGAACATCTGAGACAATAAGGCATGGTTGTAAAGGACACCTCAAGTGAGTAGTCTCATCCAACTTTGTCCCCTTTTCCTATATCAACTGGATAATTTTCTTAACCCTTTCAAAGACCCAGATTTCTGAGATGATGAGATTGAAGGTGGGTGTGCTCTTTATACTCTTGTTGGTTATGTTCTGCAGGGAAGGGGGCAGTCAGTTGCCAGCAGCAATTTTTCATCATTTCCTCCCGGCGTGCAGTTTCGAGGCCTGTAGAAAGCTGTGCGTGACCCAGGCCTTTCTGTAAGTCAGCTAATGATCGCCCAATCCACTGGAGAAAATTGATTGTGTCAAAGCTCATGAAGAGCTGCGGGCTGATCAATGTCTCAGTGAAGTCAAGTTTCACACAGAACTGCCCAAAGCTGGAATTAAATGTCAGGTACAATTTAGCACTGACGCCCCAGTAGTGTCTTTGGAGAGGGAGCCTTGCAGCTCATTCTGCACGTCAGATTAACTCCCCCATGGCGGGCTCCCCCGGCTAAGTGTTCAGGGTCTGGCAGCCTGCCACACCACAAGTTTCTCTGTAAGATCTGCAAAAGTGGGAACTTGGTGCTCAGGCTGCTCTTGTAGTCGTGCATCCTGTCAAGGATAGAAGGCAAATGTCTTGGGGAAGAAAGGAGAGAGGTGTTGGGTGTCAGGTCTTATTTAAATAAGGCCATAGCATTAAGTGGGGAGCCATAAATGGGAACTTTCTGGAAAGAATCCTGTTGGAAAAAGGCTAAAAGGAGAGTTGGAGGAGGGCTGCTTTGTGCCATGTTGTGACCAGGCTTCAGGACCTTTGCGAGTTATTTCTGCTTAGCTTCTTGCACTAATGCCTTGCTAATGTTTTTTACATGCCTTCCAATCAATTGAAAAAGCTAGTTTGATGTACAAAAGCCATGTCTCCCCTGTACCTTTGCTTTCTTTTTACTCTTTCCTCCCTCTGCCATATATAAAATGCTGCCATTCTTCAATGCCCAGATCAAATCCCCATTTCTTCATAAATCGTCCATCGATTCCTCCAGCTTTAAATATTTTCTCATCTTCTAAATCCTACAGAACCTAACTCTATCATCTTTGATGCCATTTTAAATTTCCATTTTACATTGTAGTTAGTTTTGTGTTTTCTGTATTAGGTCATAGATGATTTGAGGATAGGATCCAGGTCTGATTTATTTCCCTACCCCCAAATTTCTACACAGTATTTTAATTACTTCTAAAATGCATTATCATATTCTTTTGTAATGGATTTATGATATTGACTTTCTAAATATTTCTTTTATAATTCTTTGGTAGGGGCTATCTGTCAGTTTAGGCTGTTATAACATAGTACCATAGACAGGGTGGCTTATAAACAACAGAATTTCATTTTTCACTGCACTGGAGGCTGGAAATCCAAGATTATGATGCAGTATAATCAGGTTCTGGTTAAAGTCTTCTTCAGGATGGCAGATAGCTGACCTCTTGTTGTATCCTCATATGGTGGAAAGAGTGAGCTAGCGCTCTGGCCTCTTCTTATAAGGGCACTAATCTCATTCATGAAGGCTCTACCCTCAGACCTAATCACCTTCTGAAGGTTTCATATCCAAACATCATAAGATTGGGATTAAGGTTTCAACACACAAGTTTTGGGGGGACACATTTGGTGTGTTGTAGAGCCAAAGTCTTGAATTGCCCAATTGAGAACAACTGTCTTGTCATTATGTTTAAGCTTATTCTCAATATTTATGGCAAATATATGGCTTGTAAATGACAGACTTTGTTCTTTTTTAAAAAATTATTTTATGCTAATTTATCATTTTTTAATAATAAATTTATTTTTTATTGGTGTTCAATTTACCAACATACAGAAAAACACCCAGTGCTCATCCCATAAGTGCCCCCCTCTGTGTCCGTCACCCAGTCACCCCCACCCCCCGCCCTCCTCCCCTTCCACCACCCCTAGTTTGTTTCCCAGAGTTAAGAGTCTTTATGTCCTGTCTCCCTTTCTGATATTTCCCACACATTTCTTCTCCCTTCCCTTATATTCCCTTTCACTATTATTTAGATTCCCCAAATGAATGAGACCATATAATGTTTGTCCTCCGATTGACTTACTTCACTCAGCATAATACCCTCCAGTTCCATCCACGTCGAAGCAAATGGTGGGTATTTGTCGTTTCTAATGGCTGAGTAATATTCCACTGTATACATAGACCACAGCTTCTTTATCCATTCATCTTTCGATGGACACCGAGGCTCCTTCCACAGTTTGGCTATTGTGGACATTGCTGCTAGAAACATAGGGGTGCAGGTGTCCCGGCGTTTCATTGCATCTGAATCTTTGGGGTAAATCCCCAACAGTGCAAATGCTGGGTCATAGGGCAGGTCTATTTTTAACTCTTTGAGGAACCTCCACACAGTTTTCCAGAGTGGCTGCACCAGTTCATATTCCCAACAGTGCAAGAGGGTTCCCTTTTCTCCGCATCCTCTCCAATATTTGTGGTTTCCTGCCTTGTTAATTTTCCCCATTCTCACTGGTGTGAGGTGGTATCTCATCGTGGTTTTGATTTGTATTTCCCTGATGGCAAGTGATGTGGAGCATTTTCTCATGTGCTCTAAAATGCATTAGATGTTGGCCATGTCTATGTCTTCCTCTGTGAGATTTCTCTTCATGTCTTTTGCCCATTTCATGATTGGATTGTTTGTTTCTTTGCTGTTGAGTTTAAGAAGTTCTTTATAGATCTTGGAAACTAGCCCTTTATCTGATATGTCATTTGCAAATATCTTCTCCCATTCTGTAGGTTGTCTTTTAGTTTTGTTGACTGTACCCTTTGCTGTGCAAAAGCTTCTTATCTTGATGAAGTCCCAATAGTTCATTTTTGCTTTTGTTTCTTTTGCCTTCGTGGATGTATCTTGAAAGAAGTTACTGTGGCTGAGTTCAAAAAGGGTGTTGCCTGTGTTCTCCTCTAGGATTTTGATGGACTCTTGTCTCACATTTAGATCTTTCATTCATTTTGAGTTTATCTTTGTGTATGGTGAAAGAGAGTGGTCCAGTTTCATTCTTCTGCGTGTGGATGTCCAATTTTCCCAGCACCATCTATTGAAGAGACTGTCTTTCTTCCAATGGATAGTCTTTCCTCCTTTATCGAATATTAGTTGACCATAAAGTTCAGGGTCCACTTCTGGGTTCTCTATTCTGTTCCATTGATCTATGTGTCTGTTTTTGTGCCAGTACCACATTGTCTTGATGACCACAGCTTTGTAGTCCAACCTGAAATCTGGCATTGTGATGCTCCCAGCTATGGTTTTCTTTTTTAAAATTCCCCTGGCTATTCGGGGTCTTTTCTGATTCCACACAAATCTTAAAATAATTTGTTCTAACTCTCTGAAGAAAGTCCATGGTATTTTGATAGGGATTGCATTAAACGTGTAAATTGCCCTGGGTAACATTGACATTTTCACAATATTAATTCTGCCAGTCCATGAGCATGGAGAGACTTTGTTCTTTTTGATTACTTGTGGATGAGGTGAGACTGCCCATCATCACATGGCTTATTCTAGAATCAATCTTGTATTTTTTTTAAAGATTTTATTTATTTATTCATGAGAGAGAGAGAGAGAGAGATAGAGAAAGAGAGGCAGAGACACAGGTAGATGGAGAAGCGGGCTCCATGCGGGGAGCCTGATGTGGGACTTGATTCCAGGTCTCCAGGATCAGGCCCTGGGCTGAAGGCAGTGCTAAACCACTGAGCCACCTCTTGTATTTCTTATAAATTCAGAATACACCTCTCAGCTTCTCCTAGAGTTATGTTCAGTTTCTCTGCCAGCATATTTAATGGTGATACACTGCTAGATGCAAAGATCTCAAATATGAAAAGAGCAGTATTTTCAAGGAAATCCTCAAGCCCAGCCACCAAGATGAAGTCTATAAGCACCTACTCACATCTCCTCATTCAACAAACTGAAGTAGGGTCTTTATATGTGAAAGACTCTTACAGAACAACTTTCTTTTTTTTAATTGGAGTTCAATTTGCCAACATATAGCATAATACCCAGGGCTCATCCTGCCAAGTGCCCCCCTCAGTGCCCATCACCCAGTCACCCCAACCCCCCCCACCTCCCTTTCTGCCCCTTGTTCGTTTCCCAGAGTTAGGTGTCTCTCATGTTTTGTCACCCTCACTGATATTTTCACTCATTTTCTCTCCTTCTCCTTTATTCTTTTTCAGTATTTTTTATATTCCCCAAATGAATGAGACCATATAATGTTTGTCCTTCTCTGATTGACTTACTTCACTCAGCATAATACCCTCCAGTTCCACACATGTTGAAGCAAATGGTGGGTATTTGTCATTTCTAATGGCTGAGTAATATTCCATTGTATACATATACCACATCTTCTTTATCCATTCATCTTTCGATGGACACCAAGGCTCCTTCCACATTTTGGTTATTGTGGACATTGCTGCTATAAATGTTGGAGTGCAGGTACAGAACAACTTTGAAGGTCTTTTAGCAGCTGATTGTATTTTCTCACATGTTTGTTATGATTACTGTAGTTAAATAGTGGAGAATGTGGGCATACATGGTATGAATGGTTTTAAGATACTGTGGCAGGTAAAAGAAGAAACTAATAATATTATTAACTGCTTTGTGGGCAAATTGAAGAAACAGAGATCAATCAGCCATGTTCACTGATGATGAGACATGAGTGGAAGAATGTCAGAATTTTTACCTATGTTTCCTCTTCATCATGTGAAGCTTTCTATGGCTGCATTAGGATTTCAGAGGACTGTTTTCCTCAGAAAGGACTCAAAGAATTTATATCCATTACTGAAATAAAATCTAAAAATGTCAAGATATCCTGCTGTTCCTGAGTAATTACTACATTCATATTAGAATTTTGCATACCTGAAAACCTGTCTAAAATATTGCTGCTTAAAATCCTATTCATCAGCTAGGTTGTCAAACAGCATCTCTGTCTCTGATTGGCTGCATTTCCTATGTAGTTTTTTGATCTTCAGATATCTTTATAAATAGTTCATTGCTGCTTAAAGTTGTTTCAGTTGTGCAATAATTGTGTTTTTTTTCTCTCCCAAAACATGAAGATATCATCAAAATAAAGGTTTTGGGAACTCCACAGCAGGGTTTAGCATATTAGCATCACTAAAAAAGATCTGATTTCCTTTATAATATTTATTTTAAGTTATATATTTTCCTCATTAAAAGAAAGCAGAAGGGGATCCCTGGGTGGCTCAGCGGTTTAGCGCCTGCCTTTGGCCCAGGGCGCGATCCTGGAGTCCCGGGATCGAGTCCCGCATCGGGCTCCTGGCATGGAGCCTGCTTCTCCCTCTGCTTGTGTTTCTGCCTCTCTCTCTCTTTCTCTCTCTCTCTCATGAATAAATAAATCTTTAAAAAAAAAAATAAAAAAAAATGTAAAAAAAAAAAAAATAAAAGAAAGCAGAAAATCTAGATTCCCATCCAAATGATGTGTGATGTGAGAAGTCAGGACCTATTCCTTTACCTTGCTTAAAGAAACAAAAAGATCCGCTTCATTTTTGTCTTTAGTACTTCATACAACCCCTTCCTCAAAAGTGGTATGCAATCAGTATTCCATTGATGCTTGAATGATGAGTGGTTATAAATTCTCAAAGTTCTCTTCCCCAATATATGAAATCAATAGGAATGAACTGAGTCTAGATTGGCTCAGACATGTAGAAGTGGAAGGCACAGGAAAGGTGACTCCTCACACCCTACACAAGTACCTCATTTATTAGTATCTATCAAAGCAAGAAAGAAGTCCCCATTAGAGGGATGAGGAGTTAGTGGCACAGATTATTTGTACCTACTCAATCTTTGTTTAGCAGTTCACCTACCAACAGCAAAAAATGATTCATAACAAGCTAATTTTGCTTGCATTAGTCAGTATCAATGATAAACTATTTGGATTGAGTTAGAACATTGTTATATTAAATCTTTCAACAATGAAAGAAAAGGAAGCAAGGTTGGAGAAAGACAAGAAGATGAAAGAAAAGGAAAATGTGATGATGGGACCAGTAGTCAGAATACTTAAATTGAAATTTTGGCTTTATCTCTGACTTGTGTTTGACCATAGGCAACTTCTGTAACCTCTCTGAGGATAGCTTTCTTTTCTAAGAATTGGCAATGGTAACTACCTGGTAAGCTTGTTGTAAAGATTAAATTAATTAATGTTTATAAAATGTCTACTACAGTGCCTGGCATCAGATATGTAGGCTCAGAAATGACAACTATTTACTGAATAAGTGATTTTTTTGATATAGTTATGTATATCTGTACATTAGCCATTCATTTTTTGATTTTGAGAACATAATTTTTAATAATTTCACAGGAAAAACTCTTATAATCTTATAAAAAGAGAATGTCTAACTTGAATGGATGAACCCAGTGAAGGATTTTCATTGCACATAGTAACAATAAACACTTATTTTGTGCTTACTATTTCCAGGGATAGGTCTAAGTATCTACATGCATTATATTATTTAAGCCTTTATTCTGACATCAAGAGGTAAGTACTATTAACTAACTGATCCAATCTTCCAGCTAAAAGACCCTAAATTTAGAGAGATGTTACTTCACTGGAGTCAGCAAGTATGTCTTGCTAGGGATACAGAGATCTCTAACCCCAAAGCTGTAGCTCTTATAAATGAAACTCAATGTATACTTCCTAAACTTAAAATTAAGATTCTTTACATTTACACATTGTTTAACAGTTTACAAAGTGATTTCATATAATTCTTACATTATCCTTCCAGCAACCATTTTAGAGAGTTAGCCAACTTTTTTTTTTTTTAAGATTTTATTTATTCATGAGAGGCACACACACAGAGGCAGAGATATAGGCAGAGGGAGAAGCAGGCTCCATGCAGGGAGCCTGATATAGGACTTGATCCTGGGACTCTGGGATCACGCCCTGAACCAAAGGCAGATGCTCAACTGCTAAGCCACCCAGGCATCCTGACCCTATGTATTTATCAATAATGTATCCCACTGTTGGACAGACACAGTATATTTTTACTTGAAAGCTATCTGAGATGTGAAAGAAAGATTTCAAAGAATAGAATAAAGCAGAAGACAGACTCTGCCCTTGAGTAATTTACAAGGTGGGGAAAAAAAAAGACCCGAAAAGACAAGAGTACAAAATTTGATCAGTCCACTTGGATTCTCTAGGATAGTTCTTTTGCTCATTTTCTCCCATGATCATATATCATAGGTTCTTTAACATTGGGCATTGAAGTACTAAACTTCAGTTCCTTGCTTGCTGCTTCTGGTTTGGGATTATGGTAGACAGGTGTGGAGAGATTTTTAGCTCTGGGAAGGAGCTCTCTGCCCTGGATTCTAATCTCCATAAACAATTGCCGTGAACATTTTCTCCTTTTCCTGCTGGCACCTGTGGGAAAGCCTGCTTCCTGAAGCCCACTTATGTTGAGCCACATGCTGGCAAAGAACTACATGAATTCTTTGTAAAAAAATGCAGTTGTTACTTCTTAGTTTAAGATTTCTATTGCTTAAAAGTTTTCATTGTGAATAAATTATAATATGGAAGGCTTTAAAATATATACGTACCATTTAGAGAAAAATGATAAAGCAAACATCTTGCAATCATCTCTCAATTTAAAAACTAGAACATTATCAGTGACTTCAGTCACTTTGTCTATGCCCCTTCCTGATCACACTCCAGAAATAGTGACTATCTTGAATTTTGTGTTAATATTATGTTGCTTTTACATGATTTTTATCCCCTATACATGAATACCTATGAGACAGATTCTTTAGTTTTGACTGTTTTCAAGTTTTATATGAACTGTTTCATACTGTGTATATTTTTTGTTATGTGCTCCTCTTTCTGAAACTTGTTTTTGAGATTTATCCATGTTAAAGCTGTGGATGTTATTTCAGCTATTAAATAGAGCTCCATCTTATGAATTTACCGCAGTTTATTTGTACATTCTATTATTTATAGATATTTGTTTTTTTACTTTTTGTTACTGTAAACAATGTTGTTTTGGACATTTGTACATGTCTCTTCATAAACACGTGTATGAAAATGTCTCTCTAGAGTGTGTACATAGGTAGGACTTGAACTTCCAGTCAAAGTATAAGCATGTTTAGATTCACTAGGTAATGTCAAACTTTTTCAAAGTGATTGTACCAATTTATATTATACTAATAAATAAGAAGAACTTTTATCCTTGCTGCAGCTTGGTTCTTTCAGCTTTTCAAATTTTTGTTAATCTATAAACAAAATTTTTATAAAATTTAATATAATTGTGGTGTTTTAATTTGCATCTTTTTCTGATGGTTAATGAGGTTGAATATCTCTTCACACATTTAAGGGCAATTTGTGTTTTCTAATCTGCAAAATTCTGGTTCATGTCCTTTTACCTATTTTTAAAGAGTTGATCATCTTTTTCTTTTAGTTTTTCAAATATTCTGATTACTAATATTTCATCCACTTTATGTGCTGCACATATTGTTTTGCAGCAAAAAGATACTAATTTTCAGCTATGTCTATCTACCAACACCTAAACCAATCATTATCCTGTTCCTACCTTTATATGCTGTGACTAAAACTCTTGCTTTTTCTTATCTGTCACCTGATTTACATGGTCGTGCTGTTTAGTAGGGAACTTCCAGTTCCCTTTTTGTTGCACTTGTTCTGGCACTTCAGAAATGGTGTGAGCTACCAAAAGAACATGGATCTTGAAGCTTGGTTTGGACAGGTTTGTATTCAGTCTACCATTAATTACTTGTTCTTGAATGGTTGGCAAGCTATTATTTTGTACCTAATATGCCATTAAATCTACTTTAAAAGGATATTGTGTCCTAGTGATATATTTTGTAGCTGGTGAAATTGATAGGTGCTCAAACAATATTTGGAGTTTAGATTTGCCTCAAATTCTTTGGCATAGGCAGAGTGATATCTACAAGTAAAAGTCCTTAACTGTTCAGTGCCTTTGGCTGATGAAAATAGGAAACTCTATGACATTTTTGTAATTGAGAATTTTCAGGCTCACTGGAATAAAATTCATGAATGAGGTACCATGAGGGATCCCAAAGGATCCAAAGGAATTGGGTACAGTCTTCTCTATTAAGGTATGAATATTTTAAACATGACACTTGGAGAAATAGAAACTTCATTTTTAGATATTTAAGCCTTTTATTGTCCTCTGCATAATTGGGCTCAGAAAATTGCTTTGAAGCAGAGGCCCTGGGTTGAAGAAGTCACTGAAATTGCTCCTCTTAATTATAAGACTTTATTGATGATATGTGCCTGTTATTTTTTTTTCTATATTATTTCCTGTGTAGCAAATGCTGTCTACTCACATTGAAAACAGCTCTGGAAGAAGGTGGCTTTGGGAGTCATCCTCCATTTCTCACTCTCCTTATCCTCACGTATTTGGACTCTGACCAAATCTTCTCTGTTCTCTTTCTTTCACCATTCCTCAATTAGTTCCCTCCACTGTATGCCTGCTGCCATTGCTTTAGTCCTGCCTTTCTCATCTCACTGGGAAACTGGAATAGAATCCTAATAGTTTTCTTCTTCCATCATCATGCCCTTTCCAATTCATCCTTTATCTTGCTGCCAGAGAATGTTTTAAAATCAGAATCTCACTTATCACTTCCTTGTTTAAAACTTTTTATGGCTCCCATGGTCCCTAGAAAAAGGTCTTGTGTTTTTAGTACATGGCACATGAAACCAGCCCTCCCCTGTTCCTTCCTCATGCTCCATGCCAAACCCATGTACTGATGGTTTCTGGGGCTACCTTATAGTATAATGCCCTGTTCTTTGATTTATGCTGTCCTTACCACCTTGTGTGCTATTTACCATCTTGCTTGCCTCGTAGATGTCTGTTTATTCAACACTTAGTGCAAGTGTCAACTCTTCTTTGAAACTGCTTCTGGATCCTCGAGAACACATTGACAATTCCTATTTGGTTCATTTCCCTGTGTAAATATTTCTATTCGAATCAGTCTTACTGGAGTATAATTGTGTCTCCCCTTACTAGACTGTGAGCTTCTTAAGGGGAGAAGCATTACCTCCTCATTCATTTGTGTATTCCTTGCCCTTAGTTTTTTACCTGGGGTACCCAAAACATGGGAAATGTTAGACATATATTTGTTGGTGGGCTGGTGGATGGGATGAAGGTAGGTTTGGTGGGGAAAGTGGTTTTTGAGATGATCTTTAAGGATACATGGTATTTCAATGTCTGGAGAGATTTCAAATGGAGTGTGGAAGTCCCCAGCAGCAGTGCAATTCCAGGTCTGTGTGAGTTATTCAGTAAACCTATAAAGAGAAATAAGAACTGTGGATTCAGATTAGGTGCCAGAGGACAGTAAATGACAAATGTCTAAGTTTGAACTTTATTTGGGAAGGAAAAGACTTTACAAAATATTTTTGAGGGAAAAAACAACATGATCCAAATTCTACACTCTAAAAAGAGTTATCTGGAGCTTTATATAAATTGACTTAGACAAGTAAGAGACAGGAGGCAGGGAGAGAAGTAATGGTGCTGTTGCAAGAGCCCAAGCAAGAGGTTATGAGTTCCAAACTTTGTGTCTTTATATCTGATACAGGGCTTAGCAGCTCCTTGCTCATGGTAAGTGCCAATAAAATGCTTTGACCAAATAAAAGAATGAAAAAGGAAGCAAATCAATGTAATGGAGTTGATGTTTAGATGTGAAGCAGTCCAATAATGGCTTGTTGTTCTCATTCACATTGCTGAAGAGAGAGACTGGCTGAGTGTCCAAATAGGGTTTCTTGTGGCACAGAGGGTTTAGAAAAGCCTGTCTTCCTTGTTAAGTCTGTCTAATTCTATCAAAGTATGTTCGCATCTCCTCTTTCCAACCAGGTAGCTCTGCTAAAATGAGCTGGAGGAGGGCACCAACTTTATTTTATAACCAATCATGTAAGAGCCAATCATAGCTAGTATTTATTGAGCACTTAATGTGCCAATAATAGTTTTCTGAATTTCAATGTTTTATATCATTTAATCCTCACTACAATATTGAGGATCATACAATTACTTCCCTCATTTAACAAATGAAGAAACCAAGGCACATAAAGGTTGACTATTTTTACTAAGATTGCGGAGTTGAGATTTGAATTAGGTAGTCTAACTTCAGTCCCACTCTTAAACTTAATGCTGAAAGAGAGATGGTGAAAGTGTGGTTGAAGCCTCCTTCATAGTTTGATATTAAGAAGCTTTTGAAATATTAACCATTTCTCTTTTGCTTCTATTCTCCAGCCCAGGCCATCACCATATCATTTCTTGCTCTTTTCCACCTCTGGGCTTTCATGAGTTTTGTTTTGATGGATTATGAGTACTCTGCTATTTCCTTCTGGTTATTTCATGTTTGAGTTCTTCAAGAAGCCTCCTCAGACTAGTCCATCACCATTCTAGTCCTTAATTTGTTCTTTCCACGAAGTTTATAGGAATCAGGGTGGTAAAAGCACTAAAGTAACTTGATTTTAGTGCTAGATAGAGCTGTGTTTAGATCACATTTGCCATTAACTTTGTGACAATAAGCAAAATATTTACTCTCTACACATCAGTTTCATAACTTGGAAATAATACTTACCTTGCAGTTTTCTGTGAATTTAAGTGAAATGATATATGTTTAGTGCCCAGTACAGAGGGGGATTACCCCCCATGGCTCATATACTTACTTTGTTGGTTCAAAAAATGTTTCTTGTGGACTTACTATGTGAGGATAATACTAGACATAAGATAGGGATAATATTGATCACAGGACGGCTATGTCTTTCACAGATGGGGGTGCGTCCTTCCTAGATACTTCGTAGATAAACTTGTAAAGAATCTTCTTTCTTGGGATGCTTGGATGACTCAGCGGTTAAGCGTCTGCCTTCAGATCAAGGCATGATCCTGGAGACCCGGGATCGAGTCCCACATCAGGCTCCCTGCATGGAGCCTGCTTCTCCCTCTGCCTAAGTCTCTGCCTCTCTCTCTCTGTGTCTCTCATGAATAAATAAATAAAATCTTAAAAAAAAAAGAGTTTTCTTTCTTGAACCTCTTTTCTGATTTTAAGGGAAAAACGACCATGTAGTTTGTTGAAGAGAGGTTTTTGTTTGTTTTAATCAAATGAAACACTAAATACAAAAAATAGCAGGCACTTTTCCCATTCTTCTTCTTCTTCTTCTTCTTCTTCTTCTTCTTCTTCTTCTTCTTCTTCTTCTTCTTCTTCTTCTTCTTCTTCTTCTTCTTCTTCTTCTTCTTCTTCTTCTTCTTCTTCTTCTTCTTCTTCTTCTTCTTCTTCTTCTTCTTCTTCTTCTTCTTCTTCTTTTCCCATTCTTATGTCTTAATTCCAATCACTTCAAGTTCTTTTAGTTGTTTATACTGTTATCTACTTCTATATTTGAAAATAATGTCCTTACACTGCTATTCTTAATTTATAATATTTTACATTACCTATTGATTCCCTCTGTAAATGAGACTGAAGTCTCTTTCACATACGTCCTCCACTTTCTTCCCTCCCCTCCTTTCATCATAGTGATGTTGCAATTTTTGGTTAAGTCTGTATTTGGATTTATTCTATCATGACAATTAAGTATTATTTACTACAGAGCCAGGTGGTGTACTGAATGATATTTTCTTTTTATAAAAATGTTTGATTTCCTGGAGTTAACAGTTGCTTTTTGAAAATAAACTTTTAAATAAGTCAATCAGAGAAAGACAATTATCATAGGATTTCACTCATATGTGGAATTTAGGAAACAAAACAGGATCATAGAGGAAGAGAGGAAAAAATAAAACAAGACAAAATCAGAGAGGAAGACCAATCATAAGAGACTCTTAATCACAGGACGCAAATGAGGGTTGCTGGTGGGGAGAGGAGTAGGCGGATGGGATAACTGGGTGATGGGCACATCATGTAATGAGCACTAGTTGTTATATACAACTGACGAATCACTGAACTCTACCTCAGAAACTAATAATGCACTATATTTTAATTTATTGAATGTAAATACAATGAAATAAAATTGAAAAATAAATAGAAGTAGAAGGAAGAAAGGGAGAGATGGAAGAAGATAGAAAAAAGCTTTACTAAAATTTTCAGATATTTTTGTTTAATCATCAAATATATATATATATTTTTTTTAATTTTTTTTTTTTATTTATTTATGATAGTCACAGAGAGAGAGAGAGAGAGGCAGAGACACAGGCGGAGGGAGAAGCAGGCTCCATGCACTGGGAGCCTGATGTGGGATTCGATCCCGGGTCTCCAGGATCGCGCCCTGGGCCAAAGGCAGGCGCCAAACCTCTGCGCCACCCAGGGATCCCCATCAAATATATATTGATTACTTACAAAGAAGCCACATCAGGGCTTCTATAGAAATTCATTATCCTTAGCTTAAAATATTTTCCCATTTTCACCTACTCTACCCACCCAAATGAAACAATCATCGTGATTCCCATTCATGAGTAGATAGTGAAATTGTGGAGGGCAAGAATCACATTTTTCTTTCCCCCTTCCATCCCCCCTATTCCCCTCCTTCTCTTCTCTTTTTCTATTCTTATTTATCTTAAAGTCTGAGGACTTTGGAATTAGCCTTCAATTAAGTTTTAATTCAAGCCCTGCTCCAGTGCTACCTCCTCTGCTTGTACTGTCTGTAAGAAAATTTACCCCGAATACTGTACTACAGGACAGGTCCAAGTTACCTATAGTTAAAACATTAGAGAGAGCTATTTATAGAGAGTTCCTTATTCTACATAAATGACTTAGGGTTAGTTAATTAATAAAATGTTGTTATTGGTGCAATTGAAATGAATGGAATTTAGATTATGAGGTTGGTTGGAATGGTGATAAAGGCCTTGGCCTTTATTAATCACCTTGGCCTGAATTAATATATAGAAGACACCCAGCCCAGCAGTGTGTGTCACTGAAGCAGAACTCCAGGTTTATACTCTGGTGGGCCTGCAGACTGCTCACCACGATGATGGGGCTCAGACTGCAGGATCTAACCTGAGTCCCCTTTGAAGTGGGCATTCTACTCAAAAGGCTTCTGGCTATTTTTAGGTCAGAGAGAGGAACTCTGCACCTTCAAAGAGGTTACACTGACTTACTATTAAATGTCTTTGTATTTGGCAAAAAAAAAAAAAAAAAAAAGAAAGAAAAAGAAAGAAAGAAAGAAAAGAAAGAAAGAAAAAAGAAGAGCAAGAAAGAAGGAAAGAAAAAATTTTAATTTTGGAATAATTTTATATTTCCAGAAAAGTTGCAAAGATAGTAAAAAATGTTTCTATACACCTACACCTTTCAAACTAGTTTCCACTAATATCATCTTATATTATCATGGTACACTGTCAGTACTAAGAAACCAGCATTGGTACGTTGCTAATAACCCCAAACTTTATTAGGGTTTCAATCATTTTTCCACTAGCATCTTTTTTTCAGTTCCAGAAATCCACCTGAGGTACCACATTGCATTGTCCTGTCTCTTTCGTCCCATCTGGTCTATTAAAGTTTCTCAGTCTTTATTTGCTTTTCATGATGTTGACAGTTTTGAGGAATATTGGTTAGATATTTTGTAAAATGGGTTTGTTTAAAACTCCAATTTGAGTTTGTTTAAATTTTAAAGATTGGGATTACGCTTTTTTGGAAAGAACAGACTCAGAGATAGAGTGCCCTTTGCATCATATTAATGGATATGTAACATAATCAACATGGATTATGACTGGTGGTGCTAACCTTGATCACTGGTCAAGGAAATATTTACCAGTATTTTCCAGTGTGAAGTTACTAATTCTTCTCCCTATAACCCACTTTTTGGATGTAAATCACAAGGTCTGGCTCACACTCAACAGACAGGCATAACTAGGCCTCATCTCTTGGAAGGGAGGGAAAGATGTATATAACTTATTTGGGTTTTTTTCTTAAAGAAGATTTGTCCCTTCTCTCCCACTTATTTATATCAGTATGAATTATAGGTATTTATTTTATAGTTTGGATTATATCATATACTAGCTTATTTATTTTGTTGCTCAAATTGTTCTAGCTTTGGCCATTGGGAGTTCTTTCAGGTTGACTCCTGCATCTCTTTGACATGATCCCATCCTTATGTTTTTTGGGTATTTTTCTACTTTTTGGCACTACAAAATGCTCCAGTCTCATCTTGTATAATTTTCCTTTCTTGGCCTTAGAATTGGCCATTTCTCTGAGAGTTTCAGTTCCAGTGTGGAATGGTATTTAGAAATCATGACCTGAATGTGGGTTGTTTTAAGTTTTATTGCTTGGTTTTCTATGTGTCTATTGCTAATTTTTCTTGAGTTTTCCAATGGATCTGCCAACTGCTTTATAATCTTATTTACAAAAGCTCAAACAATCATATAAGCGTCAGTTCCATTCCCCACAGACAGCAGTCTCTCAGTCATCTATCCTCTTGACTTACCTTTTATTCCAGGCTTGCTTCACTTCTGTCTTCCTGGACTTTCCTCCTCTGTCAAGTAGGACTTTTCTTTCTTTTTATTAAATTATAATAGAACCTCCATCTATTGGATCTCAAATCTCATTCTGCTTTGGTTTTATTGGAACCTGCATTCATGTGCTGGATAGCATCCCTGGTAGATTTACCTTAAAAAGCATGAAGGAGATAAAATTTTTGATGTGTAGGTCTAAAAATGTGTTATTCTATCCTCATACTAGATGGATAGATTGGTTGTGTATATGAATATTTAAGGCATTAGTCTATTATTGCATTTTTCCTTTATCTCTAGCAATTGTTGAATTAAAGTCATTCTGATTTCTTATTGTATGTCATATGAGGTATTTCCCTCTTGCAATGCTTCTGAATTTTCCTGATTACATGTCTTTTTCATTAATAGTATTGGGTCTTTTTTCCACCTATAATAAAGCACAGGATGGAGTGTTCTAATCTGGAGGCTCATGTCTTTCAGTTTAAGGACCTGTATGTTTTTGTTTGAGAATTTTATTTCCCTCTTTTTCTGTCTCTGTCTCTTTGGAGCTATTATTAGTTGAATGTTATTCCTGAATTTGTTAATTTTCTTTTATCTTCTATTGGCTTTTCTTTTGACTTATGTTTCCCCTCTTTTCTAAGATGTTATCTTGACCTTAACTTCCAGTACTTATTTTTGAGTTATTCTAGTAACTTCCTTAAAAATTTCTTTCAAGAATTCTGTCTCCCCCTTTTCACTTAATTCCTGTTTCATGGCATCCTGTTTTTGTTTTACAGATGCATTATCTTTTCTCTCTGAGGATACTGATGGTAATATATCATTCACCCATCACTCTAGATAGGTAAATTATTTTTCCACAGAATTCTACATTGAAAATCAGTTTTGCTCAATAATTCTAAGGCATTAGTCATCCTTTTATAGCTTCAGTGGTTATGTTGAGAAGTCTGATATTATTTTGATTTCCAATTCTTGTAAGTTAACTGGATTTTCCCTTTCTAATAGACTCCCTTCTTTGTCTCTGTTATTCTGAAATTTCATGATTCTATGCCCTTTTCATCCATAGTACAAAGCACACGTTGGTGCTTCAATCTGAATATATATTCTATTGGTGGAGGTTAATAATAATAATTTCCAACATTTATTGAGTGCCTATTATAAGCCAGACACTGTGTTAAATATATCATTTCACTGAAACACACCCTAAACAATTCTATGAAATAGGTATTATTATTACTTTAAAGAGGAAGTACCTGAGGTACAAAAAGTTATATAACATGTAAAGGGTAAGGTAAAGGAGTAAGACAAGAACTTTCTGAGTGTAATGATGTAGCTTATCACCACTCTCAGGTTTAGAGTCTCATAATTATGGGAGTGACCATCTCATTTCAGATCTTTGTTATAGGTGAATTCTACAGTTTAATTCTCAGATATTAATCTTAATGCTAATATCTTGGCAAGGGGTGTGAGGTGGGCAGGGGGACTACCTAACAGGAAACTTTAAATTTGATGCAAATATTAATGAAAAATTACTGTATCTTTGGAGAGGGAAATTAAAATGTGAATTTCCGTTTAAAAAAATTTATGCTCAAATACCTAAAACTCTCTGGTCCCAGGAAGCCTGTGGTTCCAAGAGCAGTAGCTGTGGTGATGAAGGATTTCACCCTTGTCTTGCTTCTGAAGTGAGCCCTCTATTGGAAGCACCTTAACATGGCTGCTCACAAAAGTTGTGTCAGTAATACAGCAGCCAGTTGGAGAGTGATTCAGACGTTTATGGAGACTTTTTTCCAGGGGTCCTGATATATGAGTAAATTAATCTCTGGGGAGACAGTCCTTTTAGGTGCTAAGGATTCTACAGAGAGGAGAGCCAGGAAGATTAGAAAGCAAACCATTTCAGTCAAGAGGTGACTGGCCTTCTTGAGTAAAGCTTTTTGAACATAAGTCAAAATTACTAGGGAGTTAATGGTACTTCTTTAGAATAACCTTTGGAATTATCCAAAATAAGCATTTATACACAGGCACTTAATTCTGAGTAATTAATGTCTGTCTGTATAGCCCAGCAACTTAATGATCTGGGGTGTAGCAGGGGCACAGTGAGTCACTAGAGAACCCCAGAGTGCTGGCTGTGAAAAGAGCCCCTCAGCTTGCCAGGGCTTTTGGTAATAGCTGGAACATTTTTATAGGTGCATCATTATTGAGTTCCAGCCTAAAGGCTTATTGGCTCTAGGCAAGGTTTCATGTACCCTATTATATTGCAGATACAAATGAATCTCTAGATTAATTGTGACAGTCAACTCCTTCATCCTCTATGGGCAAAAATTTTAAAAGCATAATTCTCTGTAGTAAATTAGCCTTGAGCTGAGAGATAGATTTGGCCGAAAAACCAAAATCATCAAGTAGATAATCTTTGATGCCTCAGTTTGTGGGCCTTTTCTCTCCCTTTTTAATCATCTTTTGGCAGACTCCCCAGCCCCCAATATTTTCATCCTGATCTTGGTTCCTCTCAAGAGAAATGTTTTAATAGTTTACCAATAATAATTGCCTAATCAGTATTACATCATGATATTCTACCCAACAGTATTCACATTTAAGAAGAAGCTTTGTAGGGACGAAATCCAAAGGAATGATGTGTAGTAGAATCTCAGGCACTATATTCATTCATGGAACATTAATTACTGTTCAGATGCTGAGAAAACTGATTAATAAGATGCAGCTCTAACCTTTGAGACTTTCACTGTCCAGTAGGGGAGACAGAAACATAAAAAACTAATTATATAATAGAATATGATTAGTTTTAATCATGGAAACAAGATAATGGGTTGATTTATTATATCTGGAGTGGGAGGCTAAATTGAGTAGAGGAAATTATGAGAGGCTTCATGGAGAAAAGTGACAGTTGAGATAATAGGGTAATAAATAATGAGGGAATTTTAAGCACTCAATGCATTTAAAGGGTGAAGCTGATTGTCTTCTGGGGAGCGGGGTGGGGGGGGAGGAATTTTGATCCCCAGAACTCCTTTGGACTCTGTTGAATAGTGTTGGGTAGAAGAACTCTTAGTCTGCCTCTCCTGAAGCAGCACCAAGAGCAGCAAAACCTGAAACTGACAGCAGAGCCAGGAATGACAAAGAGCAGGAGGTGTTTTACTTAGCTCTCCCTAAGGGAAACAGCAATGTCCATAACATTAAAAAAATGCTGGGAAGGCTACTCTACACCCTCATAAGTCCAGATTTATTAAGTGCACTAAAATGGTGCTGCCAAAAGGAAATAACTGGAGAATTTTCTGGAGCCAAGGCGGGCAGAATATGCAGTGATGAGAAGTTGGAAAGCAGCATTATCATTTTCCAGACTGGATTTCACTTTGTTCCACTCCAACAAATGGCTACCTTGGTCCAACACAAAATTTAAAACAAGACCATAGCAAGCCTTTGTTCCAAATGAGAAGATGGAAAATAATACATACAATAGAAGTAAGGAAATCCTTCTGCAAGCTTCCTTGGCAGGAAAAGGTGCTAGGGCTGGGCAGGGAAAAGGTGGAGGCGTAAAGAAGGGAAAAGACTGGAACAAGTGGCTATTACATATTTTACACTGAGGCTTTGTGTGATTGATTGTTCAGTACATTGTTGAAAAGCACAATGGTCAATTATTCCCTACATCAGAATCGACTGCTTACTTGGCTAATTATTTTAGTAATCTGAAGACCCCCTTCTGTGATTAAAGCAGCACTAAGTAGGAATGAAATGGTCATAATGGGTGCCAAAAGAAAGGTAAGGCTGTGAACCTGAGCTTCTTTGTTTGTGACATGTAGGCTTTGTCTATAGGAGAGTGAATGTGGAATCTATGATGGTTTATCTACAGTTTTGGCTACTATAACTACTAAACAGAGAGGCTGCACAGATGACCTGGCTTTTTTGGACTGAATATGGTTGAAGAGGTTAAAGAAATTTCTGAGGAAAAAAATTATTGCTCACAAATTTGGCTTATGTACCTACCTATGCTTGCCAAAGCCAAGCATAAATTATTTTCTATTAGCAATTGTTTTGTTCAATGAATTCCTTATGTTAAAGTCTCCAGGATGGCTTCATTCACTAAACAAAAGTGTTTTTTTTTTTTTGAGCACCTACTATATTCGAGCACTATTTTTACCACTTAAGATGGAACAAATATGAATTAGAGGTGGATTTGGTTTTCAAGGAGATTAATGTCTAATAGGGGAGGTAAGCATAGAGCAAGATAGAAAGTGGCAAATGCCTTCAAAAGAGTTTATAGTTATTGTGCTACCAACATTCAGGTAAGTGCGCTTTTTTTGTGATATAACTATATGTTGTCTACAAAGTATTTGTTTTAGTTATATCTGAAACACTTAAATAAGGATACAAATAGGCTTAAAGTGAAAGGATAAGAAAATATATTCCACACAAATAGTATCCAAAAGAGAACAGAGGTGACTATATTTTTATCAGACACAATACCCTAAGACACAGGAAAGCTCAAGGTGAGAAATGATCAGTAGATAGTGACGTCATGGGAGCAGTCATCCAGAGAAATAGTGGGAGCTAAAAAAGGTGAGGAAGGATACCAATAGACAGTAGAGGGCTTGGAACATTAGGTGAGAGAATTATTTTATTTATTTATTTTTAAAAGATTCATCCATTCAAAAGAGAGAGAGAGAGAAAGAAAGAGAGTGATAGAGTGTGCATGAGCAGGGGGAGGGGCAGTGGGAGGAGAGGGAGACAAACAGACTCCCCACTGAGCTGGGAGCCCAACATGAGGCTCAATCTCACACCCCTAAGATCATGACCCAAACCAAAATTGAGAGCCTAATGCTCAACAGACTGAGCCATCTAAGTGCCCGTGGGTGAGAGAATTTAAACATTTTTTTTTCTCAGTTCAGTAGGAAGAAGTCCTTTTTTCTTAATTTAAATTTATTTTATTGTGTTAAGAACATAACGTGAGATTTACTCTCTTAATAAATTTTTAGGTTATACTATTGTATTGTTATCTATAGGCCTAATGTTATATAGAAGATCTCTAGAACTTATTCATCTTGCATTTCTGGAAATTTATACTATTTATTAGTACTTCCCCATTTCTCTCTCTTCCTAGACCCTGGAAACCACTATTCTATTTTCTCCATCTGTGGAGAAATCATATATGTATAGAAGTGCAGTATTGTCCTGTTGTGATCAACTTATTTCATTCAGCATAATTTCCTCCAGATTCATCCATTTTGTCACATATTGCAGGATTTCCTTTTTTTTAAAGACTGAATAATATCCCATTGTATGTATATAATACATTTTCTTTATCTGTTTATCTATCAGTGGACATTTGGGCTGTGTTCAGATATTGACTATTGTGAATAGTGCCACAATGAACATGGGAGTGCTAATATCTGCTCAAATCCCAATTTCATTTCTTTTACATAAATACCCAGAAGTGAGATTGCTTATGGTACTTCTCTCTATATCTATCTATCTATCTATCTATCTATCTATCTATCATCTATCTATAATTGAATATTTTGAATTCTGCTACTATTGGGTTCTGCATGTTTGTTAGACCCCTTTGGTCTACAGTGCATTTCAAATCTGCTGTTTTTTTTATATTAATTTTCTATTTGGTGGCTTTATTCATTATTAAAGGTGGGGAATTAAAGTCTCCTACAATTATTATATTACTGTTCATTTCTGCCTTCAGTCCTCCCAGTGTTTGCCTTATATCTTTAGGTGCTCTAATATTTAGTACATATACATTTATAAGTTTTAGATTTTATTGATGAACTGATCCTTTTATCGTTACATAACATACATCATTACATGACTGACTCTTTTTCTGTCTCTTGTGACAAGTCTTGGCTTAAGGTATTGTGTCAGATAAATGTATAGTCACTTCTGTTCTCTTTTGGATACTACTTGTATGGAATATCTTTTCTTATCCCTTCACTTTAAGCCTATTTGTGTCCTTATTTATGGTTTCAGATAACTAAAATAAATACTTTGTAGACAGCATATAGTTATATCTTGTTTTTATAATTTGTTTTTATAATTTGACTTTGTGTCTTTTGCTTTGGGATTTTTAACTCATTTTCATTTAAAGTAATTATTGATAGGGAAGAATATACTATTATCATTTTGTTAGTTGTTTTCTGTTTGTCATATAGTTCTTTTGTTCTTTTCCTATATCAATGGCTTTCTATGTGTTTTGCTGATTTTTTTTGAATTTATATGTTTTGATTCTTCTCTTTTCTTTTCTTTTGTGTAACATCTATAGGTGTTTTCTTTGTGTTTACCATGGGGCTTACATAAAATATTTTATAGTTATAACAGTTTATTTAAAGCTAATATCAACTTCAATCATATATCAAAATTCTATACTAGTATTATACTTTGTTATTGATGTTATAATTTACATCTGTTTTGTATCATATATACATTATATTGTAATATATTGTATTTTGTATTGTATTATATGTAATTTTATATAATGTATATCAATTAATGTGTTTTTAGTTATAGTTTTTTTTCAAAGATTAATTTATTTATTTTAGAGAGAGAATGCACACAGTGGGGGAAGGGGCAGAGGAAGAGGAAGAAAGAGAATCTCAAGCAGACTCCCTGCTGAGCATGGAGCCTGATGTGTGGCTCCATCTCATGACCCATGAGATCATGACCTGAGCTGAATTAAAAAGCTGGATGTTTAATTGAATGAACCACCCAGGAATCCCTAGTAATAGTTATTTTTACAGCTTTTTCTTTTAACTTATACACAAGAATCTTCTTTTAACTGATACACTAGAATTACCCACCACCATTATAGTGATACAATATTTTGTATCTGCCTATATATTTACCTTTATCAACATGTTTTATACTTTGTAATGCTGTTATGTTGCCCTTTAGTATCCTTTTTACTTTTTTAAGTTTTAATTTAAATTCTAATTAATTAATATACAGGGTAATATTAGTTTCAGGTGTAGAAATTAGTGATTCATCATTTACATATAAAATCCAATGCTCATCATAAGTGCCCCCCTTAATACCTATTACCCATCTAACCCATCCCCTCATCTACCTCCCCTCCAGCAACTGCCAGTTTTTTCTCTATAGTTAAGAGTCTGTTTATGGTTTGCCCTCTCTTTTTCATTATATTCATCTGTTTTGTTTCTTAAATTCCACATAAGTGAAATCATATGGTACTTGTTTTTCTCTGACTTATTTCATGTAGCACAATAGCCTCTAGCTCCATCCATGATGCTGAAATGATGCTGAAAATGGCAAGATTTCATTCTTTATTATGGCTGAGTAATACTGCATTATGTATATATCATATATATAATGGAATCATATATATAATGGAATATATATATATATATATATATATATATATATATATATATAAAGAATATATATATATTCTTTATCCATTCATCAGTTAATGGACATTTGCAGCACTCTACCCACCTTACAAGAAATGGCTAAAGGAAATTCTTCAACTTGAGACTGTCCTCTTATTTCAAGTTGAAGAATTTCCTTTAGCATTTCTTGTAAGGCAGGTTTTAGTGGTGATGAACTCCTTTAGCTTTTACTTGTGAAAGCCTTTATTATCTCTTAATTTTTTAAAGGACAGTTTTGCCAGGTATAGTGTTCTAGATTGGCAGTTTTTTCCTTTTGCACTTTGAATATATTGTCCTGTTCACTCTGGCATGCAAGGTTTCTAGTGAAATACCCACTAATAATCTATAATTTCCCTTGTGTGTAACCAGTTGCTTTTCTCTTGCTGCCTTCAAAACTTGCTTTTTGTCTTTATTTTTTGACAATTTAATTATAATGTGTCTGTGTGGATTTCTTTTTCTTTCTTTCTTTTTTTTGTTAATAACACTTATTTTGCATTTTATACAGAACAACTTGAAGTCTGGATCATGACTTGACAGTTACCCAGGGGTTTACAGAAAATGTGTCTATCTCAGCATGGCTCTGGGGATTAGGGATCCACACAAACACAGACAGGAGTTTGCAAGGGATGAAGGGGGCACAGTAGGAGTGTATTTCAATCCTTTCTTAAAGAAAAGGCAGTAGAGCATTCTGAGTCACTGAAAACCTGTGCAAATGGGGCTTATAAGAAACAAGCACTGTACTGTGAGCTCTTGGGGAAGGGACCGGATAAGGACCTTGATAAATAAAGGGATATTTCCTTGTAGCAGGAAAAGAGAAGGGGACCTACTATTTTTAATGTTCTTAGCCCCAGGACCTGATAGTCAAAGGAAACCACGTTCAATCTTAAATAATTTCCCTGCTCAGAAAGTAGTACCTATATCCCTGGAACCAGACTCTGAAGATATCATGCTGGACATTCCCAAGTCCTTATTCAGTGGCCCATAGCATATTAAAATAAAGGGGAGAAAAAAGGTCAGAGGGTAGTGGCTTGTGTTCCACAGAAGTGAAAACTTAGATCGTGTTAAGCACTCATAAAGCCAAATGACTGGGAAGAACTACTACTTCCTTAGATAGTGGCATATATAACCTGCTGAAAGAGGTCTCTAGTAAGGACAAAGAAGGGGAGGTCCAGAGCACCCTCAGCATGAGGTGCAGCAGGTACAGAAAATCTGGAAGGAGGGAACTATTAAAGTAGTGGGGAATGGAACACTTCAGAACTTAATTTTCATGGGATAATTAAAAACAACAACAACAACAACACTGGGTGCCAGTCACAAAATATTAATGGCCTTTATGGTCACTTGGTAGCATAAAAAATGCCAAAGATGTCCAACTAACCAACAGGTCTTGCTAGGAAGTGTCTGTGTGCATGGGAGAGGGTGACAGGGCTTGATAGAGCTGATAATCCAACATGATTCCTATAGAAACAAAAAATGCAGAGTCCTGATTTGCTGGCCTACAGAAGGCTGGAGAGAACAGAACCAAAAGCTCTGAAGTGACTGCAGATTCTCTGCAACCAGCTTTGACCCATGGAAAGGAGAGCCAGATTCTCACTCTAGAGATGGTGGGGGGCCCAAACCTAACCCATACCACATGCATTAGTCCTGGTCACCCTACAGTTGATGGGCAACTCACCAGGCAAAAGAAAGGAACTGGTTGGGGATGAAGGGTTACTTTTTATCTCTTAAAGTCTTAATTTATATTTTAACCTCCAACTTATTATCAGTGCCTCAGATACAATTTAATCTTAAGTCATAAAAAGCCCCCTGGAACAAAACAAAATTATACTTTTTTTAAAAAGCTCCCTCACTTTCTGATAGTTAGTTTCTCCCAGTCTTCAGTTTTACCCTAAGATTCCACAAACTTCATTGGACCATCTGTGCTCATGGACTTGGGCCTCTCTAGTGGGAAGCCTAGGGCTCAGCTCCAGATGAGCTGTGCGAGTACACCCAGTGCTTGTGATACCACAAACAGGACTGTGTGGTAATTCTTCTCTGTCATGCTGTAGTACTGGAGCAGCACCCCACTGTGAGCATCTACACTGGGCCAAGGGTTCTTGGCCTTGCCCTGCTCTAACAGGACATTGGGTACAATCTTGTACAGCTGAGAAACCAGCTTAAACATGGAGTCATGAGGCAGGTGTTTCAGAGAAAACTCTTGCTGACAGGTATATCGTGGGTCAGTCTTCCTTAGTACTGCATGGCCATAGCCTGGGACAACCCATCCTGAGTTCAGTGTGTTCCATATGTAGTCTTGTAACTTCTCATCTGACACATCTTTGCCAACTTCTTTCTGAGTTGTGTCAACTTCTTCCTGATTTTCCAAACCATGCAGGGGCCCTGCTAGCCGGTTCATGGCTGCCGCAAAGGACAGGTAGGGGTCTGAAAGGGCACTGCCCACCAGGTGGCTGGTATGTGCACTTACATTTCCTCCCTCATGGTCACTGTGGATGGTGAGGTACAAGCGCATGAGCTCAGTGAACTGAGCATCAGTATAGCCTAACATGTTGGTAAAATTGTGGGACCAGTCCAGCTTAGAGTCAATGGCCCCAATATTGCTGCCCTCTCGGTAGAGATTCTGGTAAATCTTTGCTGCAACACAAGGTAGCTTTGTGATCAGATCCATACTATCTTCATAAATCAACTCCCAGTACTTGGTTCGGCAGATACCCTCTGCTCTGGCAAAGTTACTTTCACTGTTGAGGGCTGTAATGGCTGGACTAAGCTGAGACATAGGGTGTAGATTGGTAGGAAAGCTGTCCAGCATGGTGACCACATGGGAAGGTAGAGCTGCCCTCTTTGCCCACTCTTTTGAGAGCCAAGACACCTGTTCCTCTGTTGGGATTTGTCTAGTTACCAGCAACCAAAATAAGCCCTCTGGCAGGGGTTCTTCACCACCTTTAGCCTTAGGCAGCAGTTTCTGGCACTCAGGGATACTGTAGCCTCGGAAATGGATGTCCTCATCAGGATCAAGAACTGATGTTTCATATACTAATCCCTTCATGCCTCTCAATGCCACCGTACATCATGTCCACAGTGATTTGGTCCACTATTGTCTTGCCATGTTGCTGCTTGAAGGTCTTTATTCTGGCCTGCTCCTTGGGTATCAAGTCTGCCAATATGTCTTTCAAATTTGTAGAGGAGGCACTGGCATGCCGAGTGGCAAGAACAAGACAAGATGCATTCTTGGCTCGGAAGACCCGGGCGGCCGCAGTGAGTAGAGCCATGACGGGAGAACTCGGGCTTGGGGATTTCGGGCAGGACGGGAAGAGCCGTGGCAGGAGGGAGCCGACGCCGCTGCACCGAGGGCCGCGCTGATGGGCGGACAAGGTTGAAAGTCTGTGTGGATTTCTTTGGGTTCATTTTATTTGGTATTGTTTGGGCTTCCTGAATCTGGATGTCTATTTCCTTCTCAAATTTGGGGAGTTTTCAGTGATTATTCAATTGATTAATTTTTTATCCATTTTTTTCACTCTCTTTTCTAATTCTGGGCCTTCCATAATATGCATATTGGCTCCTTGATGGTAAACTATAACCCCTTTAAGTTTTCTGCATTCTTTTTCATTCCTTTTGCTGTCTGATTGGATACTTTCAGATGAACTTTGAATTTGTTGTTCTTTTTCTGTGCTACTCTGCTATTGAACCTCTTTACCGAATTTTCAGTTATGTTACTTTATTCTTTAGCTTCATGATTTCTATTTGGTTCTTTTTATTTTTTTAAAAAATCTCTTTGTTAAAATTTTCACTTTTCTCATGTATTGTTTTTCTGAGCTTGGTAAGCAATTTTGTGATGGTTATTTTGAATTTTTTTGTCAAGTATTTCATATCTCCATTTCACTATGACCATTTTCTGGAGTTTTATCTAATTCCTTTGTTTGAATTGTGTTTCCCAGTTACTTCATTTTCGTTGACTCTATATGAGTATCTACACATTAGAAAAACCTGCCACTTCTCCTAGTCTTCACCATGCACTGGCCACGTGCAGGACCTTCACCAATCAACCTGGCCAGAGCTTGTGTAGGCTTCTCAAATCTTCATATTAGTCCAAACTGCCATCTTAGTTCTTTTTTTTTTTTAAGATTTTATTTATTTATCCATGAGAGAGAGAGAGAGAGAGAGAGAGAGAAGCAGAGACACAGGCAGAGGGAGAAACAGGCTCCATGCAGGAAGCCCGACATGGGACTTGATTCCGGGTCTCCAAGATCACGCCCTGGGCTGAAGGTGGCACTAAACTGCTGAGCCACCCAGGCTGCCCTGCCATCTTAGTTCTTAATGGCCTCTAGACTTCTAGATTCTACCTCTTATGGATTCTGTGAGTGCTCTACATTGGGCTATAGCAGGAGGCTTCGAAGGGTTCTTGTATTTTAGTGTAAAATACCTTCTTTGTTCTCAGTGGATCCCAAGTATCTATTCTGGATCCTGTTAACATTATAAGACAGAAGCCATCATTGGGCAGCCCCCAGAAACTTGAATATTCAATATGTGGTCCAATTCTTTCTCTTCCCAGAGAGAATCTGGGAACTATTTTTTTTTTCTTTTCCCATCTGCTTGCTCTGTACTAAACCAGGACTCCTCTTGTGGCAAGTGTCTGTTCCCTAGTTCAAACTGCCATCTTTGTTCTCTATAGCCCACAAGAATCTAGCATATACAGGGTCCCATCGGTGTTCTCAAACAGGGAAAATAAAAGCCAGTCCCTTGAGAATCATCTAGAGAAGTTGAGATATTGGATATACAATCTAATTCTTCCTCTTCTCAAGGAGAAGCTGGGAACTGAGGGTTTCCTCCTGATTATGTGGCATTATGCTGGGTGTAGGGATTATGGAGAGAAAGTGTCTTAATTTTCCTACCAGTTTTGATGTGGATGGTTTCCCATTTGTCTTGGATACAGGAGGCTCTCAACTAGTTTCTGTATTTCTAAAAGGGAATTGATTTATGTACTGCTATTGAATTGATGTGTTCATGAAGGAAAGAAGAGTCCAGAGCTTCCTATTCTGCCATCTTTTTGAAATCATTGTCAATGTACCTCAGGTTCATTGGTCTTGATGTATACTAATCACTAGAGAAGATTTATACAATGTATTTTAACCTCATCTTTCCTTCCTTCAACTATCTGTCCAGTAAACATTATTTCAGAGATTAATAGTTTCCTATGTGTCCAAAGCTACATGTTCTCATTATCTCAATTCCTAAATCATGTAAAATGGATATATGATTTCCAGGAATATATAAACATAAGTAAATAATGTCTGATTGATATGATCAAGCCTGAAGGCAAAATCAGGTGACCCAGTTAAAAGTTTTCTCAACTTTGACAACTTAAATTAACCAGATAATAAATAGATCAACCCTTTGATTTTGGGCTACGGACACTCTAGATTTATCCCCTACAAAATGAAATAAACAATTAAGGCAATTCAGTCCCCATGTTCTCTTCTTAAGAGAAAAACAGGATTTAAAAAAAATGTTTGAAGAGGTAAGGATTGTGGACTAAATTTAGCTAAATTAATAATATCTACTAATTATTTACAGAGTAATTATTTGATAACTTATTCAGTTTTCCTTATGTAGTCATTACACATAATAAAATGCTTATTTAGAGAATTTAAGAGCTTTGAACATACCTGATTCTCTAATACAGAAATAGTCATGTGCCATAATGGTCATTTGATCCTTTACAGGTGAGTGGTCCCAGAATGTCTCCTCATTACCATCCTCTAGCAAACTCCACCAGTAAGGCCAAGATTTGCATCTGAAGTATCTGAGGATCAGGCTTCGAACATCTCTTTTATAACAACACTTAGCTCCTAGTGATTTCATCTAGTTTCATAGCTTTAAACATCATCTAAATGCTTATGACTATCAGATTTATATCTCTGTCTAAACCTCTGTGAAATCCAGAGTGGTAAATCCCATTTGTCTACTTGATATCTCCACTTGGATGTCTAAAATACATTTCAACTCTAACAAGTTCAGCTGGGTTTTTTTTCTTGAGTCTTCCACTTTGATGCAATAAGTATATTGTACCTTTATCATTCAGTTGGTCAGGTCAGAAGTGTAGTCATCTTTACTTCCTTTCTATTGCATGTTTAATCCATTTCCAGATTCTCTCAGTTCTACCTTTAAGTAATATCTGGAATTCTTACCACTATGTCTAGTTGGTACCATCTTAGTTTAAGCCATTGTCACATCTTTCTTGCCTGAATTATTGCAATGCTGTCACTAACTGGTCTTCATGCTTCTGCCCTATAGACACCCCACAGTCCTTTTCAGCTTGGTAGCTAGATTGATTTTTTTACATAGAATAGCTGTAGGCTTCTCATCTCTTTAATATAATTATCTTGCTTTGCAGAGGCTACCTACCAGGCTCAGTTTTGGTTGACACATTAGGCCTAGATTGGTGTGGCTCCGTGCCCAGAGCAATCTGGTTTTGTTCACTAACAGCAGTTTACAGTTTCATTTGTACCATTACAGAAAACTGTATGGAACTTCCCAAATAGCATAATGCTACAGCATATGAAAGGACAGCAGAATTCCTTTCAGAGCCTACCATATGTGACCAGCTAGAATTTAATGACTCTTGGTCCATTTCATTGAGGTTAAGCTGTGAATTCGGTGGATAATTTCAAGAGGCCAAGTTTTGTTGCTCATTGACTATGTTCACTTTGAATGCATTTGAATACTATAATTTTCTATTAACTGGTATCTTACATCTGCAACATAGGATTATTAAATCTGTTTTTATGACCACAATAACCCATGTCAGGAAGTTCTCTTGATATTTTTCCCAGGGAAGGTAAGATTGCATTTGCTCCTTATCCATCTTAGTAAACTATATAAATGGCACCTGTGGTGTGCTGTCCCACTACATGTATCCAGTTGTGTGGATGCATGCATTAACTCTGGGAATATATCTGTCTCCCTCATATTCAACATGAGCATTTTCTACCTAGTTTTCAGATTCCCTTGATTTAGGGTGTCAGTTGTAGAACATGTAAGTCTGACAGAAGAGTATCAATCAATCATGTATTTATTGAATGCTTACTAAGTGAAAGGCACTGTGCTAAGCTAGGTTTAAGCAGAGTATTAAGAGGAGTTGGAGGAAAAGTGCTTTTTAAAGAAAATTTCAGAGGCTCAATGTCAGACAGAGGGAGATAGTCGTGTAGAATAATACTTTTCCAGACTGTAAAATTGTGAATTAGGTGTTTTCACCTCCTTGTTTTTACTTTTTTCTCTTTCTTGATTTCTCTTCCCTCACATCTTTTTAGATTTACCTAGGTCTTTCATACTCTCTTCTCGTGCATACACACTACCCAGTAACAGAATTATTTTCCTAAATTGTACTTAAGCCTTTGGGGTAGGAGTGGGGGGGCCCCAATCACACTTATCTAAATGTCTCATTTCATCAATACTATCCTATTGGGTTACAACCTGCTCCCCGAGTCTCGTTAATATATTAATGATCAAAACCATTTAATTTATTTATTTAGGAAGGTCATTTACATTTTAATAGGTATCTTATATGTAACAATATTTACTTAAAAAAAAACCCAAACCTCTAATAATGACATTAAAAACACTGGGAGATTAGAGAGGGGAGATTTGTTTTTCAGGTAAGTGTGTATTTCTGGAATCCTTCAAATCACACTTCTGTTGGCAGTCACCTATTTTGTTCAGAGGTATAATTAACCATATTCACTACTCATTTACTTTTTTTTTTCCCATGGATTCAATTTGAAAGAAACTTGCAACTGCTTAAATTACCTAATTTCCCTTTCACATTTTCATTTAGTAAGTTGTTGAAAAGAAAAAAAGAACTTTCCATTTTAAACCCCAAGAAACCTAGAATTCTTTTTATTATTCTTTATGTATTTGCAATGTATTTGTTGATGTACAGGTGACTATTTCTTTAGATTTTCAATAAATTGCATCTGCATTTCCTATATTAAAAGAGTTCTCACATGAAGTTCATGCTTTTCCACTCAAATGTGGAATATAAGAAAAAGCATGACAGTTTAAAAACCTACTTTAGGGGATCCCTGGGTGGCGCAGCGGTTTGGCGCCTGCCTTTGGCCCAGGGCGCCATCCTGGAGACCCAGGATCGAATCCCACATCGGGCTCCCGGTGCATGGAGCCTGCTTCTCCCCCTAGGAGACCTTAGTCTCCTAATTAGTTTTTCATCATGAACTTCACATGAGAACTGTTTTGATTTAGGAAATGCAGATGCAATTTATTGAAAATAAAAAGAAATAATCATCTGTACATCAGCAAATACATTGTAAATACATGAAGAATAAGAAATAGCACAGAGGATCATAGGGGAAGAGAGGGAAAACTGAATTAGAAGTAATCAGAGAGGGAGACAAACCATGATAGACTCATGGAACAAACTATAGGAAACAAACTGATGGTTCCTGGAGAGGAAGTGGATGGGGGGATGGAGTAATTGGGTGAAGGGCATTAGGAAGGCACATGATGTGATGAACACTGGGTGTTATATACAACTGATAAATTACTGAACTCTACATCTAAAACTAATGATGTACTATATGTTGGCTGATTGAATTTAAATTTTAAAAAAGGAAAGTTCATTTTTGCATTCTAAGGGAGCTGTCAGACTGTTTTCCAGAATGGTCATGCTATTTTACATCCCCATCAGCGGTGTATGGGAGGTCCAGTTTTTCTATATTCTCACCAGTATTTAGGTATGTGGTATCTCTCATTGTAATTTTGATTTGCATTTATCTAATGGCTAATGATGTTGAGCATCATTTCATGTGTTTATGTGACATTTATGTAATATAACTTCTTTAGTAAATTAAAAAAGTAAAACTATCATGCTTTGCTCAAAAATGGATTATAATTTTAGAAAAAGAAGAAAAGATGAAGTAAAGTAGGTTAGTTACATGATGCACGAGGGTGAAGAGCCACATGGAAAGATGGCAGCCTGAATTCCTGGGCTCTAGAAATTTTTCAGTAATGAAGCCTCCTGTTGATTTTTGTATTCAGGTCTACCTTCATCAAGATCTCTTGTGTGATTGATTGGAGCTGTATGAGAAATATAAATGGAAAACGGACTATGCTCTCCTGACTGTGAAGACAAATTCTGAGTTGCAGAAGGAGGCAAGGATAGCTTGGTACACAGGAAGCAAAGGAAGCAAAGCATTACAAGTTTTGATGAAGTATTAAAATGTTGAAATTTCATAGAAAACTCTGAAGCCCAGAAATTTCAAAGATATCAGGAAGCCAAAAAGAAGCAATGCCAGGAATATAAAGAAAGGCTTCTCAGAGACAAGACAAGAATAAGAGTTGAGTAGAAAATATGAACATGACTAGATTGTAGTATTTTCTTTCTGTCTTTCTTCCTTGTGGTCTTTTATGTATAATATTTTAAAATCATTTGAGTAATAACCAGCAATTTGATAGAAGAAACACTACTAATTAGATTTTGTGCATTTTCTCCTTTTCTGGACTATCCATCATGGCAATGTTGGGCTAGACTCTACCAACAGCAAAACCTTTTCCCTTGTGGTAGCCTCAGAATTAGAGAAATAGTAACATAAGTGCCAGCACAACATATATCTAGGTTTGCTTTGTAGATCTAACTAGTAAAGGATAGTAACCTAAAATTCCTAGAACACCACTACAGCCAGTATTGCTGATTGGCACATTTCAGATATAAAATTGAAAACTTTACAGCATCCTAGTTAATCAGAAAAACGTCCAGGCATCCTGGTGTTTGTGGGTTTGCAGATGCCTGGCAATGATAGTTTTTATCCCATTGCAGGGTGGTCAGGGCTAATGTCATGCAGATTAACAAATGTGTTTTTCATTCCCCTCTAACAGTCTTCTTGAGACCACAGGCTTAGACCACAGGTCAGAAATCCAAGACAGGACTCAGAATGTGTGTGCAACTGGCTTAGAGGCGTTCTGCATTGAGGAGCCAGCTGTTCTTGTGATTGAGCAATTAAAAGAACTTTCTCCCACATGGCAAAAGAGCCAACTCCACCAGACTGAAGACTAAATGTGATAGTTCATGTCTTGGGTTCTTTTTAATTTTACTTGAGTGGATACTTTCACTATTATGTCACAGATCAAAATACGTCCTCTAGTCCTGCTTCTTAAATTCACTTTTTCTATAGTGCTGTTTACAAATTACTCAAGTTAATTACTTAGTTGAAGAGTCTGTTCATAGAGAAAGTGTAGGAAAAATGTTCAAAGTTCTGTAGACCAGGATTTCTGTGTTTCATTACTGTTGACCTTGTGGGCTAGATAATTCTGTGTCTCAGATATTATGGTATGTTCAGCAGCATCCTTGGCCTTTACCTACTAGATGCCAGTATCAACCCCCTGGTTATGACATTCAAAAATATCTTCAGACATTGCCAAATGTCCCCTGGGGGGAGGGAATATAATAGCCTTTGTTTAAGACACTGTTAAGACCAACTGGATCATCACATTCATCCTTTTATGCCTCTCCTCAGGTCTCTGCTTAACTGACTGAGCCACCCAGGTGTACCCAGCTCTTTGCTTTTGGGGGAAAAAAAAACAAATGACAAAAGAAGCAAACAATTGAACAGTAGGCATTTGTTTAAAACAATAAGAGTAACATTGCCAGAGAGAATTAAATCTTTCCAGGGGATCTCATTCATGATGTGACTGGTACTCTGGAGCCCAGTTTTCAGTGTGAAGGGTGTCCCGTTGGCTTGGGCAATGCTGGGGCCCTCAGAGCATGACTTGAGACTAAGACACAGGAAGCCCAGTACTTTACACCTTCCACTTGAGTCCTGGGTGATGAAAAAGAATGAGACATTACACTTCCTAACAGCAAGAAAACTCCATCCTCTATGGAAAATCACAGGAAATCATTTCCAAAAATATAGATGAAAATTGCAAGGGTTCTCTGGATAATTTTCAGTTTACCAGTTAGTATCCTTTAAACAGAATGACTCACTCCCTGAATATTCCATTTATTTGAGAGAGTGGTTACTGTCTCAATAATTGTTCTCCTATGATATTTTGGCAAACCATGGAAATAAATCCTGGTTTTGGAATGGGATAGTTCATTGATTGACATTTGTTGCAGGATAAATTACCGTTTGATAAAATCCACAATTCTAAATCCCACCAGTAGTTTCAGATACATCTGTTTGCAATTATCCTATCATTTGCTAGTTATTTCTTCTGATGGTTCACAGCTCTCTCTATTCTCTGAATGTGTTAAAAGCCAATGGCTGTCCCTTAGCTTGAATTTTCCTTCTCTTTAACTAGTCCCATTCCTGGCACTCACATAAGCTTCTTTAATATATCAAGCTGCTAAGTCAGTGGTCGAATTAACATTCAAATAGTTCTCCAATTTTTGCAATTTATAACTCCGAGGTGTTTGTAGGGCATCTTTTTGATTTTGAATGTACTATCTATCCTATTGCCATTTCCCTAAGTATCTACAGGTGCCGAGGTTATAAAAATTTCCAAAACTACACAGGTAGGATGTGAGATTATTATTACTGTTTTTTTTTTGTTATTCATTATTTAAAAAATCCAGGTTTTGTTGTATGCGTATGGGTAAAGACCCAATGCCTCGATCTTACTTTCCCTGAAAAATCTTTTCCCTTCATTTTTCACAGTGCTATATACAAAAAACCTTTTAACCATATTCATATTTTCTTAATTCCCTGAGAATTTCTAGAGCTATATCCACTAGGAAATGATTAGTCATTTTACATTGGTGAAATCCACATGAGCTGGAAGATAACAGCAGCATGATGAAGAGGTTAGATGCTGCTGATGTATGCATGAATGTAAAGAGTAGAATTAGGTCTCATAGTAGATGCTTAGAGCTGGAAAGTATGGTGGGGAGTTACTTGGAATGTGAGAGCAGGAGGGGATGACTTCAGAGGTGTGATGTTCAAGCTAAGCTGTGATATAAGTACAACTGTACAGCTCTATTATTGGCCCACTTCATTTCTGACCATAACTGGGCCACCCTCCTTTGCATTTTTAAAGACCAGTGTGTGTGTGTGTGTGTGTGTGTGTGTGCGTGCGTGCACACTTTAAATACTTTTCTGCTAAATGTTATTTATTTCTTTAGTGGACTCCAAACACAATGAAAAGGAACAAACTGTCAAAGCTCTTTGTTTGATACCAGAGCACATCAGCCTTATTCTTTAAATTCATATTGCCATCATTGCCTTCATAAAGGGCAATATTTATTGCCTGACTACTATTTGTGGGGCACTGTCCTAGGCCTGGTGACTAAGGCCCCTCGTTGACTTGCCATTATATTATGAATCAAACATCTTAATACTTCATGCTCTCTTTTAAGGTACCATGTTACTATGCACCCCCTTTTTGGTAATTTCTTATTCTCCCATCTTTTTTTTTAAACTAATTTTAGTAACTTCTTTTACTTTTAGTAGAAAATTTTTTGGTAATTTCTTTTCCAGCTCTTTGCTTTTGGTAATTTTTTTTGGTAATTTCTTATTCTCCCATTCTTTTTTTTTAAAAACTAATTTTAGCCAAATCTGTTCAACACCTTCATTATCCTAATCCTGTTTTTAACTCTCTTATCCTTCAGCTTTGCTCATTGCCTGGAATGTTCCCTTTTCCCATTTCTTTTCAAAGAATTCCTGATTTACATTCCACAGGGAGACTCTGTGAGCCATAGATAAAAAGTTTATATAACTCTTGTGGTGTCATCTTCTAAGAGTGTGCAGAAGAATAAGAACACTAGATGTTTCCATTCTTGAAGGTCTCTCATGACTCGTAAGCGTCAATTACAAGGGCAACATGCTACTGTTGCTGAACATTGTTCTGGAGTGAGGACTTTTTAGAGATATGCATATCTCTATGTGCCGAGGTTATAAAAATTTCCAAAACTACACAGGTAGGATGTGAGATTATTATTACTGTTTATTATGTGCCTCAATGTGTCAGAGCTGATAGAGAATGTCAGTGACCACCATGGTTTCAGTCTGGGCATGTAGTAGGTAGTAACTCCATTCTTCTGGAAGAAAGTGCAGGCATAACATAAATATAATACATATTAGTTATATTTCCTCTTTATATCCATTGTTTGATTTTCATAAGTAATACTGATGTTCATGCATTTTTTTATTTTGTAAACTCATCCAAAAAGAACAATAATGACTATTTACTTACTTTGTACTTTTACTAAAACTGGATGATTGATCGATGATGTATTTTGTTGATGATGCTGTTTGGCTGAATGATCCTTTCCTATTACTATAGTGCTTATTGTCAATGATCATTGTCCACCATCTTTTGTTCCCAATTTATACCTGATAAATTTAATTTATTCAACAAACATTTGGCCATGGGACTTAGAAACTGATTCCTGTGAGGTCTCTCAGGGAAATATACAGGAGATATGTGAAGGTACTGCTAACCCCATAAGGGTATAAACTAAATTTGGGTTTGTGATCCAGAAACCATGAATTACATGGTGGCAATTCCCATGTTCTTTTGTATGACAACCAAAACCAATTTAAGCTCTCTGTGACTCTACTTCTTGCCACTTCCACTCATCCTTTCCATATAAAGTAAGAGGCAAGCATATAAAGCAAGCATATAAAGTAAGAGCAAGAGGGAGAAGCAGAGGCAAGTTCCTTAATGTCTTTGGGCCTCAATATCCTTGTATGTAAAATGGAGATAAAAATAAAACCTATCAGGGATCCCTGGGTGGCTCAGTGGTTTGGCGCCTGCCTTCGGCCCAGGGCCTGATCCTAGAGTCCCGGGATCGAGTCCCACATTGGGCTCCCTGCGTGGAGCCTGCTTCTCCCTCTGCCTATGTCTCTGCCTCTCTTTCTCTCTCTCTGTGTCTCTCATGAATAAATAAATAAAATATAAAAAAATAAAACCTATCTTAAAAGTTCATTGTGAAAATCAGATGAGTTAATATACATAAAGAGATTAGAATAGTATATTGTATATAGGAAGTGCCAAATAAGTGTGTGCTATTATAATTTGGACTACCTCTTAGTATGAGGCAAGAATTAGTTAAGAAAATATCTCTAGTTTTCATTAAGTAATTTTTGCCTTTGAAAGAGGCCCCTGGCAACTTAATTGCAATTAGCTATGTTTCTCTAAAGATAGTACCAATTCTGTAATGGTTTAGGATGAAAGTCCTTTTTACTTGTTATGGCCAATATTACAGAAATGCTGGGAATATTTACTAGGAAGCTTTGCCTAGTGAGTACAAATTGCAATAAATGTAATAGAAGTTGAAAACATTTGCTATATTAATGATACAGGAAACAATATTTAAAAATAAGCCATGGGAAAATTATATTGCAATGATTTAAACATAGAAAGTCTCTGTATATGTGTTGTATCACACACAGTAATTCAGTGGAGATACTTTTTGGAAAAACACAGTCATTACCATAAATCATTTAAAAATAATCAGTGGAAAGCTTATTTACGATAGTACGAGGAAGGAACAGTATATAGCACGTTTAAGCCAGTATTTGCAGAATAGTTTTCCTGAAGTAAAACTATTCTGTGCTGTAGCTCCAGAATGGACTATCATCATCTTAGTCTCTTTAACACTCTGTTTAACTTGGTCTGGGGATAGGTGAAAAACTGTATATCAAAAGATGGAAAAATGAATATTTTAAGGCAGAGACAAATAGTGTGGAATGCTAAATGGAGTTAGAGAAAAAGTCAGTAACAGACATGCCACAAAGCATAACATGGTTACTGAATATGAAGTGTAAATTTGCCTCTGAACTTCCTAATGGCCAAAACAAAAGGAGAAAGTATGAACTACAACATTCTTTCTGACTATATAATAAATAGACCCCTGAGTTGTTAAGAGAAGCAAAGAGTTTCTGGTATTGAGGTCTTTAAAAAAAAAAAAGGATTTATTTATTTATTTATTTATTTATTTATTTATTTATTTATGATAGACAGAGAGAGGCAGAGACACAGGAGGAGGGAGAAGCAGGCTCCATGCAGGGAGCCCGACGTGGGACTCGATGCCGGGACGACTCCAGGATCGTGCCCTGGGGCAAAGGCAGGCGCTAAACCACTGAGCCACCCAGGGATCCCCAGTATTGAGGTCTAATAAAAATTTCTCCTATATATTTTCACAAAGGGGATATTGGAGAATGTGATAGATGTTGTTTTTGATCACCTAGTTACCATAAACAAAATAGTGTTATAACATTCTTTATTGAATCCTTTAGAGAAGCCAATGGCAGAACAGTAGCTCACTTCAGTAGCAGCAGCTCCACAAGAGTTCAAAATAATGAGCTCTGGGTAGATATGATACCCTGACTAGGTAACCTGAGCATTATTTCTTGCAGTTGAATTTTAAGGAGTCCCTGCAAACAACTGAGAAATGTACTGACCTAAGAGACAGAAGACATGTACTTCTGTCCTGGTTCTGCCTCTGAGTAAAGGTGTAACCATAGACACATCTACTCCTGCCCCAGGTGGGTACCCCAGAAACAAACTCCTAGGCTTGTATCTGGGTACAAGTGACCTATTATGGAGGTAATTTTGTAAAAAACAAAAAACAAAAAACAAACAAATAAAAAAACACAACAAAAAATAACAACATAAGAAAGCCCACCTAAACCCTGAACATTGTACCCTTGTACCAGCTAGTTTTTGGCTGTCCTCGACCGGGGTGGAGTGCTGGGTGGGGGTGGCAAACAATCAACTTCCCAAGGCTTTCTGTAAAAGACAAGGCTCTAGGGACAAAGAGAAATTCTCTGAAGTCCCAAGGGCAAACTGTTAACTACTAAGGAAAATCAAACTCTTCCAGCAGGGCATTAATAGGGTTTACCCCAAATTCTTTTTTTGGGGGGGCCTCAGGACTTCATCTGTAACATAAAGTGATTTGATGATCTCTTGCATAGTGTCAGTATGTGATTAAAAATTTTGCAGATTTAAGCTTACTTTTTAACTCTTTGGGGAATATTGTTTAAATTACAGCATGGCTATGTAGTTTAAACAAATTGAAAAAGACTTATAGTCTAGTACAAAAATAAAGGTGATACCATGAACTGGTCAGACTGCTGTTTGTTAATGTGGAAAGACTTCCAAGAGGCTTTGTCTCTCCTGGTGGATCCACAGAAGGAATGAATATGACACATGGGAAAGGACAGGCTGGGGAAGAGCCAAGACTTGGAACAGCTGTTAGAAGATGGAACTTTGCAAACTGGGTTGAAAGCCAATTATGGAACACTGAATGAAAATTACTCAGCCTTTATGGCCACTATGGCACCTGTTCAGACAAACTGATGGTAGTACTTTCTCTCTTTTGCTTGGAAAATATGTCACTCACCCTTTTCTCTTTTTTAAATAATAAATTTATTTTTTATTGGTGTTCAATTTGCCAACTTACAGAATAACACCCAGTGCTCATCCCGTCAAGTGCCCCCCTCAGTGCCCATCACCCATTCACCCCCACCCCCGCCCTCCTCCCCTTCTACCACCCCTAGTTCGTTTCCCAGAGTTAGGAGTCTTTATGTTCTGTCTCCCTTCCTGATATTTCCCACACACTTCTCCCTTCCTTTATATTCCCTTTCACTATTATTTATATTCCCCAAATGAATGAGAACATACACTGTTTGTCCTTCTCCGATTGACTTGCTTCACTCAGCATAATACCCTCCAGTTCCATCCACGTCGAAGCAAATGGTGGGTATTTGTCGTTTCTAATGGCTGAGTAATATTCCATTGTATACATAAACCACATCTTCTTTATCCATTCATCTTTTGATGGACACCGAGGCTCCTTCCACAGTTTGGCTATTGTGGACATTGTTGCTAGAAACATCGGGGTGCAGGTGTCCCGGTGTTTCACTGCATCTGTATCTTTGGGGTAAATCCCCAGCAGTGCAATTGCTGGGTCATAGGGCAGGTCTATTTTTAACTCTTTGAGGAACCTCCACACAGTTTTCCAGAGTGGCTGCACCAGTTCACATTCCCACCAACAGTGTAAGAGGGTTCCCTTTTCTCCACATCCTCTCCAACATTTGTGGTTTCCTGCCTTGTTAATTTTCCCCATTCTCACTGGTGTCAGGTGGTATCTCATTGTGGTTTTGATTTGTATTTCCCTGATGGCAAGTGATGCAGAGCATTTTCTCATGTGCATGTTGGCCATGTCTGTGTATTCCTCTGTGAGATTTCTGTTCATGTCTTTTGCCCATTTCATGATTAGATATTTGCAAATTACGTATCAGATAAAGGGCTAGTTTCCAAGATCTATAAAGAACTTATTAAAATCACTCTTTTCTAATAGCACATCGGAAACCTGCCTGCCAATAGAACCATGAGGTGTGACTCATGTTCTATTATGCATTCTCCCCATTCTTCCATACAACCCAGGAAGGTGGGAGGTGGTGAGAAAGTTTATTTGCACTTAATCTACATTCTTTCAGTTGGGCTCTGTGGCAAAGGTGTATTTGTTTATCCTCTAAGCTTCAACTTCAGAAGTAGAAATTTAATTCCTAATCAAATATATAGATTATACGACTATGAACAAGTCACTTTGCTTAGCTTCAGTTTTCTTATGCGTTAAAGTGGCTAACATAATATATATCCCATATGTTGGTTGTGAGGATTTTGGCTATACACCACTTAGAACAATGCTTGGCCAATATTATGATGGTCAGTATTATCATTTTAGGTGGCATGATGCTTTGAGATTGAGGCACCTTGGCAGACTTTATCTCCCACAGATGATATCTGCAAGAATAACAGAAATACAAAAGAACACATTTTTATTAAAACTTGATGAATTATTTTATTTGACCTAACTGCTCTAATTTGTCTCACCCTGGATTCCAAGCTTCTTAGTGAGTGCCTTGTGTGCTTATCCTCTTTAAAACAGCTGATCAAGGGGATCCCTGGGTGGCGCAGTGGTTTGGCGCCCACCTTTGGCCCAGGGCGCGATCCTGGAAACCCGGGATCGAGTCCCACGTCGGGCTCCCGGTGCATGGAGCCTGCTTCTCCCTCTGCCCGTGTCTCTGCCTCTCTCTCTCTCACTGTGTGCCTATCATAAATAAATAAAATAAATAAATTAAAAAATAAATAAATAAAACAGCTGATCAAGATAAAACTACAGAGTAAAATAAATAGTTTGCGTGAAGTACCAGGGAAAGCATAATTTCAAATATATCAATTGTTACACTAAACAGAAACAGACTGAATCCCTCTATTAAAAGACAGAGATGATCTGCTTAGGTTAAGAAACAAAACCCGGTTACAAGTTATTTACAAGTAACAAACAACTGAAAATGATAACCCAAGTTTATAAATAAAAGAATAAAGACACAAGGTACATGCAAATAAAAAGAAAGCATTAATCATACTATTAATATTAGAAAAGATAAGTTAAAAGATATAAAACAGGATAAGAGGAGACATATATATATTAAGTGGTGCAGTTTATGAACATGTATAACAATAAAAAAATCAATGTGTACCAACCATGTAGCTGAATATGCTATGCAAAAAAATTAAAATATAAAAAAATTAAACTTGTAGTGGGAGATATTGTTATACATTTCAAGACTGATGAATCTAGTGGTCAAATGTTACTAAGGACACAGAAGACTTGAATTACACTATTACACACACAGTTTGAATTTAATAGATATGAATATAGTGTTGTATCCAATGATTTGAGAATATCTGTGTGTATCAGAGATCCTCAATCTTTTTGGTCTCACGATCCCTTTATACTCTTAAATATAATTACGTCCCCAAATAGCATTTGTGTATGTAAATATACTATGGGTATATATATAGAGGTATATGTTAGAACATGGGAGTTATAATATGTCTGTATTTACCATGTTAGTAATTAAAAGTGATGGTTGAAAATATTCATTAACTTATTTTAAATAACAATAATAAATTCATTATAAGTTAAGAATAACATATGTTATGAAGATAACTATACTTTCAAAAACAAAAAAAGTACAGAGTGACAATATTTTAAATTTTCCAAGTATTTTTAATATCTGGCTTAATAGAAGAAATATGTAGTCTCATATTCTGCTTTGACACTCAATCTGTAATGTATATATTACAGTTAAAGTATGTGAGGAAAATCCAGCCTCATACATACAGTCTCGTAGGTCGTTGGGAAGGGAAGAGTGTTTCAGTAGCCTCTTCAGGTAACTATGGATACTCTTCTTTAGTCCCACACCAAAACCTGACAAGTGGTGTGCTCTTAAATGTTATTTGCAATGTGAAATCTGAAACTATATCTGTTGGGCCAGTGGGATCAAGGGGGATCGGGAGGCACCAACAAGATGACGGCAGACCCCCCACCTGTTGCTCACCACCTCAGAACTTTCCCACCACCAGCTGACCACCTGAGGACATGTCATCAGGGGGAGACTGGACCTATCCAGGAAACCTGAACCGTAGTTTACCCAAACCCAATATAAGGGCATGGGCAGTTATTGCCCCATGCCGATTTTTTTAATTAATAAATTAATTTTTATTGGTGTTCAATTTACCAACGTAAAGAATAACACCCAGTGCTCATCCCGTCAAGTGTCCCCCTCAGTGCCCGTCACCCATTCCTCCCCACCCCCGCCCTCCTCCCCTTCCACCACCCCTAGTTCGTTTCCCAGAGTTAGGAGTCTTTATGTTCTGTCTCCCTTCCTGATATTTCCCACACACTTCTTCTCCCTTCCTTTATATTCCCTTTCACTATTATTTATATTCCCCAAATGAAAGAGACCATACACTGTTTGTCCTTCTCCGATTGACTTGCTTCACTCAGCATAATACCCTCCAGTTCCATCCACATCGAAGCAAATGGTGGGTATTTGTCGTTTCTAGTGGCTGAGTAATATTCCATTGTATACATAAACCACATCTTCTTTATCCATTCATCTTTCGAGGGACACCGAGGCTCCTTCCACAGTTTGGCTATTGTGGACATTGCTGCTATAAACATTGGGGTGCAGGTGTCCCAATTTCACTGCATCTGTATCTTTGGGGTAAATCCCCAGCAGTGCAATTGCTGGGTTGTAGGGCTGACCTATTTTTAACTCTTTGAGGAACCTCCACACAGTTTTCCAGAGTGGCTGCACCAGGTCACATTCCCACCAACAGTGCAAGAGGGTTCCCCTTTCTCCACATCCTCTCCAACATTTGTGGTTTCCTGCCTTGTTAATTTTCCCCATTCTCACTGGTGTGAGGTGGTATCTGATTGTGGTTTTGATTTGTATTTCCCTGATGGCAAGTGATGCAGAGCATTTTCTCATGTGCTTGTTGGCCATGTCTAGGTCTTCCTCTGTGAGATTTCTGTTCATGTCTTTTGCCCATTTCATGATTGGATTGTTTGTTTCTTTGCTTTTGAGTTTAATAAGTTCTTTATAGATCTTGGAGACTAGCCCTTTATCTGATACGTCATTTGCAAATATCTTCTCCCATTCTGTAGGTTGTCTTTTAGTTTTGTTGACTGTATCCTTTGCTGTGCAAAAGCTTCCCATGCCGATTTCACCAGTGATATGCCTAATACCTATCACCCCATACAGACACACAATCCCTCACCCCTCTCCCCCTAAAAAGCCCGCTTGCTCTCCCCTGCCTACGACTTCCCGGCACCCTCCCCTCCCTCCCCTGCTGGCAGCAGAACCTCGCAGAATAGCACGTCCTATTAAAAGCCTGTTTATACCAACTTTTGCTTGGCCTCTCTATTTCGTTTCACTACCGATCAGATTAAACCTGACAATATCAATGAACCTTACATACTCAGTTACGCTAACATCCATTGATTGCTTGTGTACTTTGAAGGGGTCTTTTTCCCATGTATCCTTTTGTCATATCATGCATTGGTAATGTGGAAAACACTGGTTCAGTGAGTTTGCAGATCTTCCAAAGGTTGACAAGTCATTTTACATTATCAAAAGACTAGAGTCATTAATATCACCAATCTCATCAGAAAAGTCTTTAAGTATGAGGAAGGGGTCAAGGTCATATTCTTTTTTTCAAAATGTTACTTTTGTTTAAAAGTTATATTTTATCTTTAGCAAGAAATGTCAGTTATTTTTCTGTCTGTACGTGTATCAAGTAGTTCAGCTCTCAATTCAATCACACAATTGATTTTCCTCAAGACAACCATCTTACCCTTATACACAGCAGTACTTTTGGCACATTTTGTATTTCATCATATAGAATATTAAAAAGATATGCTCAGGGTTAAGTTTTAATAAAATTAATTATTTTTGCTGCTTCAGCAGGATATTCTTAAGTAAAAAAAGTATTTTTTTTTGTTTTACTGCAAATGTGTTTCAGGGAGGAAAATGACTTCCATTACAGTTCAGTGTTCTCCCTTGTGTTAAACAATTTGACCCATCCTTTCTTTTTTGCACATTAGTGCACAATAAAAATGAAAAAAATGTCTTAGTATTATTATGAAAATAGTTTTTACCTGTGACCTCTTAAAAGGCTCTTAAGAATCCCCAAGGATTAGAAGACCATACTTCAGAACTGCTGGTTCCATATATTATATATGATATATTATTGTATATATCATTGTATTAATGATATATATTATATACACTAGTTACATCAGGGATCTTACTACCCCTTATCATGTTGCTCTGCCATCTCTTAGGGCACTATCATTACTTGGTCTCAGCTGGTATTCCATGGTTTTCAGCTGGTATCAAGAGGCAACAAAGCACAGAGAGACATGCCCATTATTTTAAGGCCCAAGTTAGGATGTTTGTAATGTAACTCAGAATTGGAATTCTTGGCAATATTGACTTTGTAGGAAAGGGGTGGAAAAAACCCCCACAGAAATGTGAAGGCATGCTAGAGTATAACTCTAGCATTGTTCCATTGAAAGAAAGGTATAGAGAGTGATAAGTCTGAGAAACTTTATGTTTGAATCTAGTGTTGAGGGCAATCTCTGAAAATAAAAATAGAATGTAATAAATTTTAAACCATTAGAAAAAGAATTTGTTCTCTTAATTAGAAAGCAATAAAGGAGAAAAACAAAAGTTTGGGAAATAGAATATGTGAAATGAGATGGTAGTAATATAATAGTGATTACAATAAATGTAATATATTTAAAGGGGTAAGCTCAACAATTAAAAGATAGATACTCTTGGTTGAGACTGAAATCTCAAAAAACTTCATTTAATGTCCAAAAGATGGAACTTAAAACAATAGGATTTAGAAACTGAAAAAAAAAAAGAACAAAAAAATAATAACCAAAGTGTTAACCAAAAGAAGATGGGGTGCTAGCCATCTTAAAATATGATGAAATAGTAAAAACAATTACAAAGATGAAGAAGTCACATTCCAGTAAAAGAAATAATAAAATAAGAAGATATAATAGCTATGAATATTGACATCTGACACTATATAAAATACATAATGCAAATACTGTGGAAAGAAACAGATGAATCAACTGTTACAATTTTAGAGTTTAGCACAATACTCTTGGAATGAGGTAGGAAAAAATAGCTGAGATATAGAATCCCTGAATAATGCAATTAATATGTCCAAGCTATTAGTTACATAAAGAACTCTCAGCAACACTGAATATACATTTTTGTGCATTCATAGAATATTTACAAAATTTGACCATGTACAAAGGAAGCCTCAATACATCCCAGGGAATAAGTAATGATGCATAAAATGAGCACAATAACTAACAATCAGGTGTTTAGAATGTGTGAAGCATGGTTCTAAGTATGAATCCTTAGAGAAATCTGCCCTATGAAATAAGTCCATTATTATTTCCATTTTACAGCACAAAAGCTAAGTAACTTGTCCAATTCACTCAGTTGTGCAATTGTTCTTAATCATTATGTTGTACTAATAATCTTATGCTAATGAATTTGATAATCTAGATAAAATGAAGACCTTTCTGGCAAAAATTAAATTGCAAAATTGGTACAAGAAGAAATAGAGAATATGAACAAATCACTAGGTATTAAAGAAAAATGGTAGCCTGTGTCATACAGACTGTATTCTTCCAGTATTAACATATGACCATTGAGTTAAAAATAAAACCAAAAGGGAAATTGAAAAATATTTAAAACTAAAGAAAATGTAAAAGACTCTCTGTCAATAAATGGATAAAGAAGATGTGGTACATATATATAATGGGATATTACTTAGTCATCAAGGAGAATGAAATCTTGCCATTTGCAAAGATGTTAATGGAACTAGAGGGTATTATGCTAAGCAAAATAAGTTAGAGAAAGACAAATATCAGAGAAAGACAAAGACAAATACAAGTATGATTTCACTCAAATGTGGAAATTAAGAAACAAAACAGATGAACATAGGAGAAGGGAAGGAAAAATAAAATAAGACAAAATCAGAGAGGTAGACAAACCGTAAGAGACACTTAACTATAGGACACGGTTGCTGGAGGGGAGGTGGATGGAGAGATGGGGTAACTGAGTGATGCTGCATTGAGGAAGGCACTTGATGTAATGAGCACTGGATGTTATATGCAACCAAGCTCTACCTCTGAAACCAATAATACCGTATGTTAATTAACTTTTTAAATTAAAAAAAAAAGGATAACCACCATTAACAGTTTTAAAAACAGTTTGTCAAAATTTGTGGCACACAGCCAAAGTAATTTTTATAGGGAAATGTGTAGCTTTAAAATAGTTAGTAGAAGAATAAGAAAGTTTGCAAACAAATGAACTAAGCTTTCAACTTAAAAATTTGGAAAGAATAGGCAAAAAGAAAAGAGCACAGAAAGAAGAAAAAAATGTGTGTTTGGTTAGGGAAGCATTGGAACTGAGTGACATGAAATAACTGTGGGAATAAAGCTGGGGGAATAAAGGTCTAAAAGGGAAAGAATGGAGGATTGGAGAGAAGTCTAAAGCAGAGGAGCTGGTGAAGTGTATGCAAGGCCATTGCTTGCTTCTAATGGTGGGCCTTGTGAGGATTAAATGAATTGTGATTTGTACAAAGTGCTTTGGGCAGGACCTGGTACATAAACAACATGTGACATTCTAATTCTACATATAATAATTATCATGAAAATATGTTATCATAACAATGCCATTATAAACAAAATTAGAAAATAGCTACAAATAAATTTAACAAGAAAGGTCCTTATGAGTAAAACCATGGAAGTTAAGAATATAAATGATAATTTAAACCAGGTATCTGCTAACTTTCCTGTAAAGGACCAAATAGTAAATATTTTGGGCTTTGTGGTACGTATGGTTTCCATAGTAATTATCCAACTCTACCACTGCTTGACTTCAGTGATAGCATTAGAACAGCTATAGACAAAATATAAATGATGGAAATGGGCTGGGTTTGGCCAATGGGCTATAGTTTGCTTACCCTTGACTTTTAATGGAATGGAATGGAATTACAGATCATATTCTTGGGTGAAAAAAATTAACAAGTACAAATGTCAATTTCTCCAAAATAATGAATAAAAAGATATTTTGTAAAGATAATTGCATTGGAGTAGTTTAAAAAAAAAAAGATTAATGCAACTGAAGAGAAAGCCCAGAAATAGTTTTTCTTTCTCCCTCCCCTGTCCTCCCTTACTCTTTCTCCATACTTATTCAGCAGAAAAATGTTAAATATATTTAGATTTGGGATAACTTTTAAATCAAGATAGAAAACCTAGAAGCCACGAAAGGAAAGACTGAGTTTTTGCTTACATAACAATTAAGAATGTTTGTAAAGTAAGATATATCATACGCAAGATACAAAGTAAAGAGTGAAAATAGTTTCTCTGCAATATGTGTGAGAAATAATATTTAAATACACGATATTTTTACATTGCTACTAAAAAGACAAAAACACAATAAGAATGGGAAAAAGCAATTCAAAGAAATGCAAATTCAAAGGGTTCATTAAAATATGAACATATGCTCTGCCTCAGTATAGGAACATCTCCCCTCTCAGATTGGTAACACAAGGTTATATATTGCAGCAGTCTTTGTGATAGAGGGAAAAGCAGAAACATAGCAAATGCTTATCAATTTGAGAATGACTGAGTATATTGTAATACATCTAGACTATAAATATTACATGGAAATTAAAAGAAAGAGTTAAGAGTTAAGAGTTTGTAGTTTAACTGAAGGATTTCTAAATGTACAGAGAAAATCAAGATGTATATATGAACTCCTTTATAAAATAAATAATGAGCTTCTCTAAGTCTTATGTGCATAAGTGTATATATCTATACATAAATTATATGAGCACAAAAGAGTAAAAAATATTGATTACTTAAAGTGAGGGGATATGGAGGGGATGGAAAGAAGCAAGGCACATGTTGCCTTGCACACACACAGTTTGTGAGGAAAAAAGTGCTTGTAATTTAAAAAAAAATCTCACTTATGTAAAATTTTATTTATATATCCAGAGGTGGCATTAAAAATATTTAACAACCGGTATGGCATAGGTACAGACCAATCAGAACAGATGCTGGCTGGTACATTGTACGGGTGTGTGCTCACTGAATATTGGCTCTGTTATTTCCCTACATACTCATGCCTTTATTTCTGTGGAATAGATTCCTAGGAGTTGGATTGCTGGGTCAAAGGGTATGTGTATTTCTGATTTTAAAAGAAATTGCCAGATTGCTTTCCAAAAAAGACTGTAGCAATTCACATTTCTTTTAGCGATTTATATAAGAGTGCTTTTTCTCCACAACGCAACAGCAGTAGAGAACATATCAATCACTGAGCAGGGAAATATTCTAAGATAGGCAAGTATTCTGTCTCTCAGCTGGAAGCCTCAGCTGTTGAAAGGAGTGAAAGGAGCTTGTGGTTTTAAAGAAGGTCTCTGACATGCTAATCTTAAACTCTGAATACTATGTGCTCAAGGTAGAATGTCTACCAGCTGCTCCTGCCTTCCCCCATGTTAATCCCCACCAACTCCAATTTAGGCCTGTCCCTTCTTCCTAACCTGAGGTGATAATTTTATTATGGCGGATGTTCCTATCTTTGAGATATGTGCTACCATTTAAAGCTTTTATCACTAACCCCAGAAGATTTGGTTGCCTCAGCAAATGGACACCATAATAACTAACTACTATTTTTAATAAACCAAAGTTCAAACGAGAAAACTCAAATGACAAGGGCATTGCTGTAGGTAGTGCAGACTCATGGTATCTTGTAAACTTGTGTGGAAAAGATAAAGAAGTGTGAATAGTTACTCCTTATGGGATATAAATATTATTCTTTGGTTAGGATGTTTAGCCCACTGGGTGTGCAGAATGCTTAAAGGCATAGAGAAATAGTAAAGAGGTAAATATGACTGAATTCTCATCATGGTTGATGGGATGAATAATGATATTATTTATAAACAATAAAGGTGTAGAATTGCTTTAAAAAAAGGAAAATTAAATTCAGTTTTGAGCATTGAACTTCATTTACTAACATTTATTGAAAGCCTAGGTGTTGAGGATCCAGAAATAAATGACATACTAAACCCTGAAGATACTCTATGTCTATCTAGATCCATAAATGGACAGTTAAAATCTGTGGTATATATTCTAGTTAAAATAAAATTCTAAGATAATAAAGGAGAAGAGAAAAAAGACACCTATTCCTAACTAAAGGGTCCTGGGAGTCTTGCTAGTAATGGTGATACCCAAGGAGCTTATACTGGGAATAGTGTGAGCCCAGTGAAATGTAAGGGAAGGGCATCCCTGATGAAAGGAAAGCACTTACAAAGGCATAAAGGGAGGGTGAGTGGAACAGGTGTAGGAAAATATAAGTGGTTAGGTATAGCTAGAATGTGAGTGAACATAGGGCAGTGGCAAGAAATAAGTGTAGGATCATGAAAGGCCTTCTAATCCATGACGAAGAATTGAGTTTTACCCTGTAGTCGAGGAAGTGAGTGAATTGTTAGTAAAGGAGGTGAGTGATGGCCAAATTTGCATTCAAAATTGATCATGGACCTCTGTAGAGAAGGTGGATTTGAGGGAGGTGGTGGGACTGGAGACAGGAGGGGCTGCAAGCACCTTAGCAAGATCCTAAAGCCACAGGGACACAGGGTGATGCTCTCTCTTGTACCAGGGGTTGGTATGACACCTCTGGTGGTCCCAGACTGCCCACCCTCCATTTTGCCTATCTCTTCTCATTTCCCACTTATATTTCTATCTAGAAAAGCCCGTCTTTGTCAGATATTAGAACAAGGAGTCAATTTGATATCACATGATGAATAAGCCACAGGCTTACTTTAGGAAAACCACTTTTAGTTCTAAGTTGGCAGCATTTTGAGTATGGTTACTTAGTTAAGAGCATAATTTTTGGCTGTATGAGAGTGTCATTTACACTTCTTAGCTGGCCACCTGCTCTGCCTGCTCATTAACCAGCCTTGTGCAGCGTACAGCATGGTCAGAGGTAAACAAGTGAGAATTTTCCCCTATACCTTTGACAGGATCTCTGTATCAGTTTCTTTGGTGACAGAAACCAAAAGCAACTTTGGCTAACTTAAACAAAAGTTAAGTTGGGGATGCAGCAGAGTGAATTTCTTGGAAAAGATACGTGAGATTCCACAGAAGCAAAGGAAAAAGTGAGCAACTAGGTTGGGAAGTAAAGTGGCTCCAGGGATACATGAGTCAGGAATCGAAGTGTCCCTCTGGGACACTGCCTAGAGGCGGCTTGGCTCCAATTTAGATTCCATAAAACTCTTGATTGGCATGGTTTGCTTAATGTACCCATCCCCTGGTGAGGGAAGGATTAAGGTGAGGGGTGCCATGATTCATTCCCAGGAAAAGTAGAGTCTGTCACCAGAAGAACAGGAAAGGGATGGTTGGCAGGCAAATATAACAGATACCCACTATAGCATTGCCTTGCTAATTTGTAAATTGAGTAGACTAGGAGATTCTAAATCTTTTCTTCTTCCTCTAAAGTTTGGACTTTATGAGTCAAATATGGCTAGGTATCCCTGTATGCTTTTATAAGTCTATAGATAACCTATTATCAATTCTTTCCTTAGTGAGACAGTTTCAGTTTTAGATGCTTGGCCAGATAGGGTCTGAATAGAACTACCAGTGTCTGCCTGCTGGATATTTCCAGTTGGATTATAGCAATGGGAAGGCTAATGTTTAAAAGATAAAGCTATGAAGGAAATCTTCATAAAGATTATAGAAGGATGCAAGTTTCATAGCTTCCCTGTAGCAGAAGGCTACTCCAGGAAATTAGCTTTGTTTAAAATACATGGAATCTTTAGTTTTAGGGACTTCTACTAGCCTTTCCATTTTAAGACCAAGAATGCACACTTTTAAGATAGTTAAAAATACAGTTTTTCCATCTCTGACCAGACAAAATGTTGACCAAAAAGTTAATTACAGCAGGAGCTGCTTAATTAGTCCACGTGTTAGTGGTGTGGCAACTGCCCTAAAGACATTTCCAGAGACCCTCTAACAGTGTTCTTCATGGGCTCCAGGAAGCCTGGGTCTTTGGCTTGTGAGGCCCTGGCAGTAGCCTTCACTTGCCTTTTTACGGTAGTAACAGATGGTTGGCACCAATTGATGTTTGCTGCTATAAGTTTCTTTCTACTCAAGACCATACGATGCTTTCTGGCTGCGTTCTGACTTCATTGTGGAACTTTTTCTCCTTCATTAAAAATGGGCAGAATCCTAGCGACTTGAGTTCTGGCTTTGATTTGGGAAATAAATTTCGAGGAAGAATGGAGTGTGTGCCTGTGATTTCTAAACTTTCTTTTTACTTCTGTGTGACTCAAGCTGAAATTATAGCCTTCTATTATTTTCTCCTTGAATGATTTTTGACCTGCTTCTAACAAATAGGGAAAATAAACTAACTAGCATGAGAAAACCAGTGTCAGCATTAGAAAACCATGTGTAAGAGCAAATGGAAAACCAGCATTCAGGACTCATAAAAATTAATGGTAGGGTGTGGCACACAGCTGCCCACTGATGAGAAGAAAACTATATTGTGAATTGGTGGGGAATTAACTATTGTAAGAGGAGAAGCAGAGTAATAGTGATTTGAGCTGGTAACATCAGTGGGGAGGATGGCAGGGAAAGAAAGAATATTTAAGCATTTGCCTGAGAGTCAGTGGTTTTTCTTGATACATAGATATTTTTCACCATGGAAATACACATTCAGGAATGATTGCAGTGGTTATGACAATAGATGCTGGTGAGATAGGAAAACTGGAGTGTTCTAAGGAAAAGAAGATTTTAATATGAGACATCTTGAAGTGTTCTAAGATGATCTCATTATAGATATTTGGACGGGAAATCAGAATTTTATTCAATTATGAACCCTGGGCACACTTAAATGTTGTAAGTCAAAGGTGACAAAAAGTGAAACAAGAAAGGGTAAAAAAAAGCTGCTTCTCAGACACAGCATACGTCACTTCTGCTCATATTCTTTGGCCAAACAAGTCGTGTGGCCAAACAGATCATCAATGGGGAGGTAAATATGCTCTTCTTATGAGGAGGGCTTGGTAAAGAGATGCAACAAGTATTTTGAACAAGTAATTCAATCGATCATATTACTAACACAATTTGTTTAATTATTGTAGATTTTATTTCTTCTTTATTTTTTCCAGTTTTATTGAAATATAATTGGCATATAACACTGTATAAGTTTAAGGCATACAATATGATGATTTGATATATGTATATATTGTGAAATGTTTATTACAGTGAGATTAGTTAACACATCCTTTACATCAAACAATTACTATTTTGTTTTGTTGTTATAGTGGGAAAATTAAAGCTCTACTCTCAAAGCAACTTTCAAGTATACAATCCAGTATTATTAACTATAGTCACCATGCTGTACCTTAGATCTCTAGAACTTATTCATTTTAAAACGGAAAGTTTGTACTCTTTGATAAATATTGCCCTAATTCCCTTGCCCCTTAGCCCCTGGCAACCACCAGTCTACTCTATTTCTGAGTTAGGTGAACTGCACATGTAAGAGAGATTATACAGTATTTGTCTTGCTGACTTATTCCAATTAAATAAATGAGGGATGGCTTCAAGATTTATCCATGTTATCTCATGGCAAGATTTCCTATTTTTAATGGCTGAATAATATTCCACTCCCCTCTGTGTGTGAATGTGTGTGTGTGTGTGTGTGCATGTGTGTGTGCGTGTGTGTATGTGTTTTACATCTTCCTTATCTATTTATCCACCAATGGATACTTAGGTTGTTTTCATGTCTTGGCGATTGTGCATAATATTTCAATGAACATGACAGTGAATATATCTCTTTGAGATCTTATTTTCATTTCCTTTGGATATACTCACAAGTGTGATTGCTGGTAGCTCTCTAATTTTTGAGAATGAGGAAACTCCTTACTGTTTTCCATAGTGGCTGTATCAATTCACATTCTGACCAACAGTGTAATAGAGTTCTCTTTCTCCACATCCTCACCAGCATTTGTTGTGTTTTGTCTATTTGATAAAAAACATCAGAGCAGGTATGAGGTAATATCACATTGCAGTTTTGATTTGCATTTCCTTGATGATTAGTGATGTTGCATACCTTTTCAAGTACTTGTTGGCCATTTTTATGTCTTCTTTGAAGAACTTGTCTATTCAACTCCTCTTCCTATTTTCTAATCTGATTGTCTTTTGCTACTGAATTGTTACTTATACATTTTGAATGTTAATCTTTTATCAGATATGTGGTTTGAAATTTTTTTCTCCCTCAGTAGGTTCATTTTGTTGTTTCTTTTGCTGTACAGAATTTTTTATTTGCTATAGACCTTCTTGCTGATTTTTGCTTTTGTTGCCTGTGCTTTTGGTGTCCCATCCAAAAAAATTGTTGGCAAGATCAATGTCAAGAAATTTTCTCCAATGCTTTTTTTGAGAAGTTTTATGTGTTTAGGTCTGATTGTTTAGGTTCTTAATCTATTTAAAGTTAATATTTGGGACTAATGTAAGATAGGGGTCTGATTTCATTATTTTACATATGAATATCTAGCTTTCAGAACACCATTTATTGAGGAGACAATCCTTTCCCCATTGTGTATTCTTGGCTTCTTTTTAAATATTAGTTGATGTGTGCCTTTTATTTCTGGGATCTCCATTCTGGTCCATTGGTCTGTGTGTCTGTTTTTGTGTCGGTACCATACTGTTTGACTACTGTAACTTTGAATATACTTTGACATCAGAAAATGTGATGCATCCAGCTTTGTTCTCCTTTCTCAAGCCCGCTTTGGCTATTTGGGGTCTTTTGTCATTCCATACAAATTTTAGAATTGTTTTTTTCCAAATTCTGCCATTGAACTTTTTTTTAAAGGCTTTATTTATTTATTCATGAGAGACATACACACACACACACACAAGTGCTGCCTTCAGCCCTAAACTGCTGAGCCACCCAGGCTGCCCATCATTGAACTTTTGATAGGAATTGCATTGACATGGCTTTGAATAATATGGACGTTTTAACAGCATTAACTTCTTACCCATGAACATAGGATATTTTTCCATTTATTTGTGTCTGCTTCAATTTATTTCACCAATCTTTTATAGTTTTCAGAGTATAGAGGATTTATAGTTCCTTGGTCAAATCGTTCCTAAATATTTTATTATTTTTGATGCTGCTGTAAATGGGATTGTTTTTTTCTTTTTCAAATAGTCTACTGTTAATATATAGAAATGCAACTGATTTTTGTTAAGTTGATTTTGTGTCATGAACTTTTACAGAATTTGATCATTAATTCTAACAGGTTTTGTTGTTGTTGTTGTTTGTTTTTTGGTGGAATCCTTAGGATTTTGTATATATAAGGTCATATCATAAATAAACAGAGACAATTTTACTTCTTCCTTTCTGACTTGGATGCCTTTTATTTCTTTTTTCTTTCCCAACTGCTCTAGCTAGGACTTATAGTTCAATGTTGAATAGGAATGGTGAGAGTGAGCACTCTCGTCCTTGTTCCTGATCTAAATGAGAAAGCTTTCAAACTTTCACCATTGAGTATGATGTTAGCTATGGGCTTGTCACACATGGTCCTTAGTATGTTGAGGTATCAATGAGGTATTCCATTTATACCCAATTTCTTGAGTTTTTATCATGAAAGAATTTTTAATTTTGTCAAATGATTTTTCTACATCTATTAAGAATATCAGGGCAGCCCCGGTGGCGCAGCGGTTTAGCGCCGCCTGCAGCCTGGGGTGTGATCCTGGGCACCCGGGATCGAGTCCTGCCTCAGGCTTCCTGCATGTAGCCTGCTTCTCCCCCTCTGCCTGTGTCTCTGCCTCTCTCTCTCTCTCTCTCTCTCTCTCTCTGAATAAATAAATAAGTAGATCTTAAAAAAAAAGAATATCATGACATTTTTCTATTAATGTACTGTATCACATTTGTTGATTTACATATACTGTACCATTTGTGAATCCCAAGGATAAATCCCACTTGACCGTGATAAATGATCCCTTTGATGTGCTGTTGAATTCAGTTTGTCAGTATTTTGTTGAGAATTTTTGCATCTATTTTTGACAGAGATATTGTCCTGCAGTTTTCTTTCCTGATAGTATCTATATCTAGTTTTGGTATCTGGATAATTCTGGGTTGTAAAGTGAGTTGGGGAGTCTTCCCTCCTCTTCAATTTTTGGGAAGAGTTTAAGAAGAATTGGCGGGATCCCTGGGTGGCGCAGCAGTTTGGTGCCTGTCTTTGGCCCAGGGCGCGATCCTGGAGACCGGGGGTCGAATCCCACATCGGGCTCCCTGTGCATGGAGCCTGCTTCTCCCTCTGCCTGTGTCTCTGCCCTACCCCCCTCTCTCTCTGTGACTATCATAAATAAGTAAATTAAAAAAAAAATAAAAAGAATTGGCTTTTTTTTTTTTTTTCCAGTATTGTGTAGAATTCACCTGTGAAGCCATCTGGTCCTGGGCCTTTCTTTGTTGGGAGATTTTTGAGTATTGATTCACTCTCTTTACTCATTATTAGTCTGTTCAGATTTATCTATTTCTTTGTGATTCAGACTGGCTAAGGTGTATGTTTCTAGGAATCTATTTTCATGTCAAATTGTTGATCTTTGTTGGGGGACAAAGGCTAGGGTTTCCTTATTTCACTGTCTTGGTTATACCTAGCAAATTCTTCACTTCATCCATGTTTTCAAATATTTTAAAATAAAGATTTTCACATTATTTCCTCATTTTCTCTAAAATTTTGACTGCATACCTACTCTGTTCCCCCTACTATTTGATTTGTGGCTTCTGTTTTTTCCACGATTAATTTTTCCAGAATTTTACCTACTGGCTTTTCAAACTAAAGGGCTTTATAGTTTCTACCTATGATACTTCTAATTTTTATTATATATGTATTTACTCTTACCTTTATTGTTTCTGCCTAGCCTTCGTAGATTTACTATACTTTTTCTAATTCCTTAAGTTAATAGGTAGCTATTTAGTTTTCACAGTCACCTATATAAGCATTCAGCATTATATTTCCCTTATTTGCTTCCTCTCACAAACTTCTGGATGTAGTAAGTTTCACAATTATTCAGTTCTAAATGTTTTACAATTTACATTTTGACTTCTTTTTTTCTGGGTTTGAAAATATATTTTTAAAATTTCTGAGCAGACTATCACTCTTGTCATTTTCTAACGATTTATTTTCTAAGTTAAATTTATTTCATTTGATTATTATATTATGATACCTAAGATTTGATATGTGAGAACTCTTGCCTTATGATCTGATACAAGGGCAATTTTTGGTCAGAAGAGTGAACATTCTATAATTGCTAAGGTTGGTATTTTAAATATGTACTTTTATTCAACATTGTTCATTGTGTTTTTTTTTAATATATCCTACATTCTTAATTATTTCTTGTCTGGTTAATCTATCATTTCCAATAGTAATATATTCAAATCACACATTGTAAATCTGGATTTGTGATTTTTTTTCCTAGTAATTGTCATTTTAAAAAAGGCATTTTGTATTTATTTTATAACATATATAAGCCTAGAATTGTTATAGCTCCATGGTGAACTATATCCTTGTCATTAGATAGTAACTCTTTCCTCTGATAATGTTATTCAACTTAAAATATATTTTGTTTAATATTAATATAGCTGTTCCAATGTAATTTTACTTAACAGTCTGTGGTATATATTTTTTCATTGTTTTATTTCCAATTTTTTTTTTTATGTTTTAGATTTTTTTTATAGCTGGATTTTGCTTTTGTATTCCAACTGAACATTTCTTTTAGTTTAATTGATTTAGTCTGTTTACATTTATTGTGACTGCTGACACATTTGAATGCTTTTTTCAACCACTTCATGTTGTAATATTTTGTTTCTCGGCTTATTGGAGATAGAGTAAATTAGAATCTAAATCTGCATGAAGGTAGGTTGATGATTATGAGAATAGCACTGAGGCTAAAATATATAGTCTTTTTCTTCTAACCTATCCTTTCACTAAGAGTGTATTCTTTTAGGAACATAAGCATTATGTATGTTATTTAGTTCTTGTTTTCTCATTTTGGCTCAAGGTCTTCTTTTGTATCCATGTATGGCTACTAAAATCCAAATCCCTATGTGTTTGGTTAACGCTTTCAAGGTAACAAAGGTCAGTTTTAATTTTCAGCTTTCTCTTTGTTTTTTGGCCTCTGGATGTTTTCTTATTGTAAGAAACTTAAAAAAGATATGTAATAGATTTTACCCACCACCTTTCTGTGTATTTTGAGGTAGAAGGTTTTTCTTTAGGATACTTTATCTGCCTATATTGCTGAAAAATGGGACTGGTTCCAGTTTTTTTTTTTTTTTTAATTGGAAGGGTATCAGTGCTTCTCAACCTTATGCTACCTTTTCCTGAATGTATACAGTCTTTAAATTCTACTCAGCTCAGATGCTAGATACTTGAGAAAACAGACTTGGCACCTCATACCAAACTCCCATGCATTTAACCAACAAAAATATGCATTTGTACTTGTCCAATTATGAAAAGATACGTACATATTTCTAATGTTGGTATGAATTTATATTTTAGCACCACCATTTAAGCTGTGATACAAACTTTATTTTTCCAAAGGGGTAATATTGGAATGTTACCAAAGTATAAATTGCAAAATTCTAAAAACAAAGATATTTTTATGAATTAAGTCATGTATACTCTTCCAGTTTGTCAAAGCTTAATTTGATTGGAAATCTGTAGGATCTGTGCTTCTTGTTCTTGAAAGATGACTGGTAACAATTCTAGTTTGTGTGCATAGTAGGATAAGTTACTTTTGCTGCAATTTGTAAATCCTAACAATAATATCTCAAGGCTCAACTTTATATGAAGGTTTAAGATGCAATTTGAACGACATGAACACCAAATATAGCAATTAATATTGACAAGGAAGTCTAGAATCAAATGAATATGCTGACTTTATCAGTAAGTAACTGATAGTACAGACTGAAGATCTATAATCATAAAATTGTCTAGCCTCCTTTGTGACTTTACAATATCAAGTTTGACCTTTACCAGTTACATCGTAGTATAAGCTTATAAACAATCAAGCATTAGCAGGTACAGCAATATGTGGAAAGCCAAACATAGATTTTGACCACTGAATAATAACAGTAACTATGATTTAATTATCAATTATTGAGCGGATGCTTTGTGCCAGTAACTCAACATATGGTATTGCTTATCCTTTTTGTAAGCCTGCAGATAAGGAGAGAGGTTCAGGAAGGGTTAATAATGTGCTGTCTCTCCTGTAGAATTTTTTCTAAAAATACATGGACAAAATTTTGGGAGATAAAAGCATTTAACAGAGTCTAATCAAGGCCTTGTTAATGTACTTTCTAATTCTACAGAGAATTGAATGGATAATTGTAAGCTTTGCAAGAAGTTAATTAGCTAAATGATGATGAGATACGTTTGGAAGTTTATATAACCACTGATCAGATAACTGTTACCATGGCTGTAGTAGATGTTCACTCAAGTTCATCTACTATTTTTCTTTAAAACTCATAATATGGGATACCTGGGTGGCTCAGTCAGTTAAGGGTCTGCCTTTGGCTCAGGTCATGATCTCTGGGTCCTGGGACAGAGCCCCACATCAGGCTTCCTGCTCAGCAGGGAGTCTGCTTCTTTTTCTCTCCCTCTGCTCCTCCCTACTGTTCATTCTCTCTCTCTCTCTCTCTCTCTCTCTCTCTCTCTCAAATAAATAAAATCCTAAAAAAATAAAACTCATATGATTGGAATTTCACTGTTTATATGCAAACTAGTACTGAAAAAGTAGAATTTATACTGCTGCATAACATATAGTCTTAGGATTATCTCTGTAGATTAAAATATGGATAAGAATATTTTTCCTTAAGAAAAAATGAGTGGAAATATCAGAAAGGGAGACAGAACATGAAAGACTCCTAACTCAGGGAAACGAACTAGAGGTGGTGGAAGGGAAGGTGGGTGGGGGGTGGGGGTGACTAGGTGACGGGCAGTGAGGTGGGCACTTGATGGGATGAGCACTGGGTGTTATTCTATATGTTGGCAAATTGAACACCAATAAAAATAAATTTATATATAAAAAATAAAATAAAAGAAAAAGAAAAAAAAGAATATTTTTCCTTAGACATTGTCAATGTTTGCTTAGATATGTATTTATACAAGCTCCACAGATAATTTTGATACAGGTGGTTAAATGCAGGTAGTTTGAAGCAGCTGTCATAGATCATCTAGCATACATTATTTCATGCTTTTATGACAAGGTGGGTTACAAGACAGGATTTCTTCATTATCAACATTAGGTATAGGAAGAAAACAAAGTTCCACTTGGCTTTTTTTAAAAAAGATTTTATTTATTTATTCATGAGAGACACAGCATTGAGAGGCAGAGACATAGGCAGAGGTAGAAACAGGCTCCCTGCAGGAGGCTGATGTGGGACTGGATCCCAGGATCCAGGATCACACCCTGAGCCGAAGGCAGACGCTCAACCACTGAGCCACCCAGGTGCCCCTCCACTTGGTTTTAATACAACGTGGCATTTCATTGTCCGATCTAAAGAAGCCAAGCCAATGAAAAGTGATATTAATTGCTAGTCAATTAATGATTCTGGCTTCCCCTGCCATTTTCAAAAATACATTATAGAAACTTACATGCAAATTTATTTTAAACTTTGAGAAAAATATGGTATATTTTTCTGTTTGTCAGTTAAATAAGGTGTGATCACAAGATAATGAGAAAGATCCCATAGTTATATTGAAAAGTGAAAATAAGATTTTGCTTTATAGCTGTGTCCCACACGTGACACATGTCTTTTTTCTTTTTTTAAGATTTTTATTTATTTATTTGGGAGAGAGAGAACGCAAGCAGGGGGAGAGGCAGAAGGAGAAACAGACTCCCTGCTGAGCAGGGAACCTGATGTAGAACTTTTTTTTTTTTTTTAATTGTGGTTATTTATTTATTTATTTTTATTTTTTTAAAGATTTTATTTATCCATTCATGAGAGACAGAGAGAAAGAGAGAGAGAGAGAGAGAGAGGGGGGGGGAGAGAGAGAGAGAGAGAGAAAGAGAGGCAGAGACCCAGGCAGAGGGAGAAGCAGGCCCCATGCAGGGAGCCTGAGTGGGACTCGATCCCTGGACTCCAGGACCACGCCCCGGGCTGAAGGCAGGCGCCAAACCGCTGAGCCACCCAGGTATCCCCCCTGATGTGGAACTTGATCCCAGGATGCTGGGATCATGACCTGAGCTGAAAGCGGAAGCTTAACCAACTGAGCCACCCAGGTACTCCTGACATATGTCTTTTTATTCATATCTTTTAGAAGTTATTTTGTGAAAGGTGACCTCAAAGGCTGCCCTGAGAAAAGAGATTGTGAGATTTCCGGGCTGTTGATGTTAAGCTTCTTTCATTTCTAGGATATTCACAGAAAAATAGGACCATTACAGTGCCAGTATTTCATATTGTTGCGTATCTCTGTTGGGTGTGCTTTTCTTGATGACAGTCATATTGAGTATTGATATGTACTGACATATTCTTTGAATACATATTTCATTCTTGCCAAATGAAGAGCTTTCACTCTTCCAATATCATGCAAGCCTGATGGGATCACTGCTAAGTGCTGTTGTTGCTTTCTATTCAAGTCTGAATTAGGAAACTGTGTTCTGTCATAATAGGAATGTCCTTAGCACTGACACATTGGATTCTTTGGCTTGATTGCTCATTTGACGGACACTTTTTCTGTAATTCTGTAATTAATGCCTGAAATACCACAGGCAAAAACTTTGTCTCCTTTATCCTGGTAATTCTTAATAGGACCATTCTGTGCCTTTTTTTCTTTCTTCTTTTTTTTTATATATATATAGAGAGAGGCCATGAGTTGGGGAGAGGTGTAGAGGGAGAGAGGGAGAGAGAGAATCTAAAGTAGGCTCCACACTCAGAACAAAACTGATGTGAGGCTCGATCCCATGATCTTGAGATCATGACCTGAGCCGACATCAAAAGTTGGACACTTCACTGACTGAGCACCCAGGACTCCCCCGTTCTTTGTTTTTTGAGCAAAATGTTTCTGCACTACTGAAGGTGAGAATTGCAAATACCATGTTAAGCAGTGGGAATGGTTCAACACAGGTTCCATCTTGTACATTCACATCTATTGGGCAGTCTTCTGAGATATCTGAACAAAATTCCTCTAGATTATATTCCTTTTTTTTCTTTCTGCAAAAGTATTCAGCAGGGATAAAACTGCACTCTTTATATAGTAAAGTCCCAAAGTACAATTTACATCACTTTTTCTTTTAAAATCTCACTGATAGTATGCATCTTCTTCACTTTCTTATGTGAAGCCAGTCACATTCCTCCCCTTTTTCCCACCAATTTGTTACCACATTGCTCTTGTAAAGCACTGACCATGGGTATGTCACTGAAACATTCCAAACCACTGGATACCCAGTGGTTTGGAAATAGTCATCATGGCAATCAGATTAGTCTGATCTACCTATAATATACTTCTCCAAATTACATGTATGGTATCACTTATTATACCCCATACCAAGGGAATGACCTATTTAATGAGCAACCAAAACAGCCTCTATGACCAAATTCAGTACCTCCTGAGAAACTGCAGTTACTAAAAAAAGATTTCACCCCCAGAATACTGGCTATTCATAGCCATACTGGCTAATCCCAAAGAATCCTCATAAACGTGATATGCAAAAAATGTGCAAGATCATAATGAGCCTTAGGAAACCAGTGTTTTATTTGCCAGTCTTGGAATGCTGTAAAAATAAATTCTTTTGTATCACATTTTATTGGATCTGATTTCATCTGTATTTCCATGGCACCCAATGGAAATAGTAGCATTCAGTGGCTCATACAATGTATCCAAAAAGTAATAACGAATATTTCTTTCACACTATGATGCATTGTAATCTGTATTTATACTTAACTGTCCATTCCTACCCTAGTCCTATATACTTTTTATAATATGCATGTTCTTAAAATCTGAAATTGCGTCCTTAATCTCTTCAAAGAACTTTTGAGTCTAGCTGTCTACATCCTAATCAGTTAAGTCACTAGCATCATTATAAGTTGGATCCCTTCTTAGGTCAAAGGCAGAAGGTAGGGGAAGCTGTCCTTGAAATTTTTGAATACTTTCCAGGAGAAAGCTGTTGACTTTTGAAATGACCCTTGTCTGGATCAGCGAAGGTCCTCTGCAGTGGATGGGGTGTAGGCAAGCAGCTGGGGTGGGGTGGCCATGCAGGATCTGCCCTCTTACAGGAGGAGTAATGAGAGGGGTGTTCTTCTGGGTAGGGATTGGGAAGGTGCTTCAGCAGAAAGGTTGGAAAGGTGCCAGATTTCAGTTGCCACTCTCTCCCTGCAGTTACAGCTGAGAAGAAAGGCCAGAGCCCTTTTCTCATGTCCCTCTCATTCTGCAAGAGGAGAGAGAGATTAATTATTTACAAAGTTACCTATTTATTATAGTTGAGAAGAATCATGAGGTGCTGGAAGCATGCACATCGCGGCTGTTTAACCTAGTGAGGAAAGGGCTGGATGGTGATTAGGGAGGCAGCCTTGAGGAGGTAATGCTGGAGGTGAACTCTAAAGAGTGTGTAGGAATTACAAGAGCAGAAAAAACCTTCATGCTAAATAATGAGAACTTGATCTACTTGATACACATGTATAATTGTTTTGTCATTTTCGGAAGATTTATTGAAAGATCCCCTTTGCTACCTTCATTTCACTCTTGTTATTTCCTTTTAAAAAATCATAATTGAGAATATTTTGTAGATCACATAGGATGGAACCTAAATAGTCACTTGGATTAAAGTGTGAGTCTAAAACAATGTTTTTATGAACCCAGACAAAATATAAAGGAAAAATTTATTATTAAGGATTCAGAACTGTCAAACCTCTTGATCATCTTTTCTGTGGATATGATTGAGTTTAGGCAGATGTAATTTTTTAAAAAACTTGTCCCCATATTCAGAAAAGTATTTTAAGAGAACTTTTAAAAATAAATTTTATGTACAATTTCCAATATAATCAATGTTACAAGTCAAGCTAATGGAAAGGAATGGCAACATAAATTATGGGAGGGCCAAGAGCCTTCCTCCTGATTGCTTACCTAGGAAATGTTACCTTCTTTCTACTACTTTTCTTACTAAATTATCAAAATTACAGTCCTATACATGCTGGCTATTTGCAGCTTCATAATAACCCTTCCAAGGAAACTCAGCTGAAGTCAGGTAATCATTTGTCATTTAAATCTAATCCTTTTTCTCCATCTTGCCAAATCATTTTGATGTGTCCTACTTGGTGAAAGGAGAATTCTAAATACTTTTGCCATCCATCACTGCTGCAAATCACTGAAGCAGGATCCCTCTGCTTATGTTTATCTAGCAACCAAAGTTGTGTTGCTAGTGTGAAGGTTGCCCTACATGAACCTGTCAATCATCGGGCAGGAACTTACAGCCTCACCATTAGGACTGAGATCCAGTAAACATCTTAAACTCCCCTGGTACTATGAGAGTTCATGTAAAAGAAAACAGAGAAGATACCCCCCACACACACTCCCCATAACTATGTGAAAACCAAGCCTATCCCCTACTCTGCTCATGTAGCTAGGACAACAAGTCTGTAAAAATATTTTGAAAAATTTAAACAAATATGATATTGCTTACCAATATTATTTCATGATTGTCTATATAATAATAAATATCAGGTATCTTCTAAACAGATTTTATTTTGTAAATTGTTATGTTGACCTAGGATTAAATCAGTCTAATTTTAATCTGTATCCTATTTCTTCTTGTAAGAGAGAATTTGTGCTTATCATTTAACCACATTACACCCCTGCTCAAATGACCTTTAAATCATGTTACTCTCTTCTTTAAAACTGTTTGGGGTTCTCATGACTTACAGGATGCAGGATAAAATCTGAATTTCTTTGCCATCATTAAGGCTCTTTTACTTCTTTATGAATATTGTCTCTATGTTCTCCTTTTTAAGACATTCCCCTTTCCACTTTTTGCCTTTTCCACCCTTTGAAACCTTCATACTTAATCTATTTATGACTTCTTTGTGGTAGTATACCTCAGATATTTGTCACTTGTTATTATAAACTGCCTTGCATTTTGCTGTTTTTTTTTTCTTTAAATATATTCCTATCATGCCTGTAGAGAAGACACCAACCATGTCAATGGTTTTTGGTTTTCTTCACAGTTCCTTGCATACTCTAGGTATGTGGTGAGTAACCAGTGGTGATAACAAGGATCAGCATAGAGGTTAGTCATTTTGTATACACCATAGGAATGCTTAATAGGTCAACACCAGCCAACATTTTCCCCTCTTTCTCTATTATTTGAGTGTTATACCTCAGTTATAATAATATTCACATGGTTGTTCAGAAAACAATGCCTTTCCCTTCAAATATTAATAGAACATTAGTGCATACATTTAAAATATCAAATGTCCTTAGTGTGATATATCTATTGGTGACATTGGTCACTAGATGGCACACCACAAGCTCCTGTGGGGCAATTCCACAAGCTAACCTACTATTTGAAAAAGGATTGCAAAGATTCAGCGCAAACTGATTTGGGAAAAATGACATCAGAAGTGATATTCAGTAAGTTTGTTACAAAGTAAAAATTAGACTGCACAAGCTTTACAGATGTGAAGGAGAGTTGGAAGGAATCATTCATTCAATAGATAATTATATTTTTAGAAAGCAACTAGCCACTAGACACTGTGTCAGGCCCTGAGGAAGACAGCAAGATAATAAAACCAGGACCTAGTTGAAGTTTAGTAAGAGGAGCTGAGAGTATAAGCCTTCACTCTCACCTGCAATTGGTACTAAAACAATAAATCTAGCAAAACAAATAGTAGATTGTTTAACTCCTAAGGAAAAAAGTAAAAGAATAGATAAATGAAAAACTCAAGTGACCTGCAATGTATTTAAATGTCAGAGAAAGAGTTTTCTATACTCATTTGCTGAAAGTCAGCATGCAATATCACTAAAGATTTATGTTGATTTTAGACTGCAAGTACATAGGACTCCATAATTTTCTGGGCAGAATTTTAATCACACATACTTTATATAATCTCTACACAGGATATAAGTAACTTATAGGACAGTAAATATGAAACCCAATGTCCAAATGTACATGTTGATATTTGCTCTGGCTTCTGAGATATAGTATGACTTGGACATCTATACAGAAGGAAACATTTCATTCTTCTACTCAGTAATACATTTGCAGAGGCAAATGATCCCTATATCTTCTATCACCCAGAGGGTTATGTACCCTTAGCCTCATCCATGATGACCTCACATCAGGGCCACTCTGCAATCAGTCCTCTGTTCTTGTACAAATGCCAGGTTTTCATGCTTCTTAGGGCCCCAGTCCCTTTACATGAATAATTCTTGATGTTCCCTTTGTGGTTCCTAGGTTAAACTGCTCACAGTCTGTTGCTTTTATCTCCAAAAGCTACTTACTTCTAATTTACTACCTATCTCATTTTATTTTCCATCTTCTTTTCTTTTTTAACGATTTCTTTATTTTAGACAGAGAGAAAAAAAAAAGAAAGAGAGAGAAAGAGAGAGAGCGAGAGAGAGAGAGAGCGCAAGCACAGGTCAGGGGAAGGGCAGAAGGAGAGGGAGTTCTTCAAGCAGACTCCCCGTTGAGCAGACAGCCTGATGTGGGAGTTTGGGGACCCCTGAGATCATGACCTGAGCCAAAATCTGAGCTCAACTGACTGGGTCTCACAGGTGCCCCCCACCCCATTTTCCCTCTTTGCCACCTCCATAGAGTATCTGATTTCTAGTTAGTCCTAATAGAATGGTAATTGCTGTAACAATCTTTTTTTTTTTTTTTTTTTAAGATTTTATGTATTTATTCACCAGGGAGACATAGGCAGAGGCAGAGACATAGGCAGAGGGAGAAGCAGGCTCCCTGTCGGGAGCCTGATGTGGGACTCCATCCTAGGACCTCGGGATCATGCCCTGAGTCAAAGGCAGATGCTCAACTGCTGAGCCACCCAGGTGTCCCACTATAAGACAGTCTTAAAAAAAATTTAAAAAGTCATTAGATTTTTTCTATCATAGAAATGTGGAAATTTTAATAGAAACATGGAAATTCAAGCAGAAAAAATTTAAATTATGATTCTTTCATCCCATATTAGTGCATTTCCTGCCAGTCCCTTTTATATGCACATTTTTCGATAATGATAAATCTTTGCATGCTTAATTTTTATTAAACATAGCAAAACCTTTTTTTGGTATTTTTATAAACTCTTGATAAAAGCATGCATACATTGTCCAGTTTATAAACTCTTTGTTACAATGATATAGCTTTTTGTTCTTGACACTGTTTTTGTCTTCCTGGCACATAACAAGATTACATTTACAGCTTCCCTTTAGATTTAGATGTGGCATATACGACTGAGTTAGAGTGGATGGGATGTGGGCCAAGTGATACAACCTCTTCTAGGCCCTGTGCTTATATCCAGCATGGTCCTTTAGCTTTCTTTTGTCTTCTCTTGAAAGGCACAGTTTCCAAATATCATTGCTGCTAATTCATGACAGAAGGGGTTTGGAGTTCTGAATCACTGCTTACAGAAACGCTAACAAGGGGAGCCTTTAACCACATTGGATTGTGTCATTTGTTGTGTTAAGCCACTAAAATTTTAAGGTTATCTATTATATGACATAACTTGGACTGTCCTAATTCCCTAAAATAGGGAATTGTTTTAATTCTTGTTTTGCTACTATAAATCATAATATGATTATCTTTTGCATTGGATTTTTTCTCTTCTATTTCAGATTGTTCCCTTTAAATGGATTTCCAGAAGTAAAATGTTTGATCAGAGGATATAAACTTTAACACTTACTATAGCACTTTTTCTTCCAAAAGCAGTATAAAGCTAATGCTTTGACTACTAGGCTCAAGGCTTAGGTGAAAGCATATATAAAATTATAGATGAGACAGTTCATTCTTCCTATTGTTATCATTCCTCTGACTTGAGTTTTGGCTACATCATCTTTTATGTCCAATAAAGCTAAAGACTGTGTCTATATGATGTAATATAAAAAGAAATGTGTCTTATATTATTTGAATATTTATTCAGATAATTGGATGGATTATATCATTAATCAGTCAATTGTCGAGTATTTATTCATGATATGAATCTTACCAGGGGCAATATTAATGAATGGTCAGATTTCTTATATTAAAAAAGAGTAATCCATTTTATAGGAACAATATTGTAATTGTTCTATTTGTGCAGAAATAAAGGATATGCTTACTGCATAGATCTAAATACATCAAGGATAATTCATACTTCTTATGTTCTTTAGGCTACATAGTAATATATGTGGCAAACATCAACCACATTTTTATTTACCCACGCAGAGATTGACCTTGTTCATGAGAAGAAATACATCTTCTACACAGATGGAAGGGAAAGAAGAAGGGAGAGGTGTAGACAAAGATATATTTCTAAGTCTATTTGTGAGGGGCCAGGAAGCAGACAGAGTGCCGACCTGGTATCTTCTTAATTTACTGTGTAGCAGGAGCTAAGATCATTGCTGAGTGTTGGAGAAGCAGTGGTCATCCCACTTGATGTCCTCCCACTGTACCTCTGGAGCTTGGCCTCTTTTTGTTCTCGTATCTTCAATATCTTTCTTCCTAGCAGTTTTTTTTTTCCATTCAGCCTGTAAACAAGCTCAAGATTCTTTCACTCCTCCCTCTAAAAGTTCCCTTGACTCTCATCTTCTCATTCCTTCTTTCCCATACCCTCTCCTTCATGGCTTCTGGAACACCATATTTTCTTGATTTACCTTACCTTATTTGACCTCTTTTTTCATTTTTGAATTTTTCTCAGACATCGTCCCACAGTTTCTATTCTCCTCTTCTCCCCCATTCACTGTTGTAGTCAGTTTCTTTGAATGCAGGTCTCTCAATTTTGATTATTGTCCTAAATAAGTTTTGAGCACAATACCATGTATTGAGTACAATTAAAATACTCTCATCCTCTCATCCTCTCAGATAGCTATGTCCAGAAGCCCCCTCCATCCTTTCTTTGTGTGCCATCATATTCAACCTTACAAAATAAAGTGATAGATTTTTATGCCACGAAAAGTGTGTGCCATTCAAAATAAATCTTATTACATTGTATACTATACCAAAATATATCTAGGACCAGACAGATGAAAATATTTATCACATTATTTTTTACTGCACTTGGCATATGGGATTCGAGTACTTCACACTCAGGAGGAAGCCATTAAAACAAACACCAGGTCATCAGCTCCAACTTTTATAAGGAAACATTTTTCCCCTAGGACATTTAATACAAGCTTACAACAGTATGAAACCTGAAAAAAAATTGAAGCAAGGAGAGATAGTTTTCATCATGATGTGAAATGCAGTGGCACATATCAGACTTGACTTTATGAAGTTTACTCAAAAGACACATAAAGTTGCCTTGTCTCAGATGAGTGAATCCACTTCAAACTGATCAGAATCTTGAGATAAGAAAAAAAAAGAAGGTGAAGATTCTTCAAATGCACGTCTGACAAAACACTGAGAACCTACCAGATTTTTAAATTTAGAAAGTAGAAGGTGTTGAAGTCTTGGACAATCTGTTTACTTGATAATTTTTGAGCTGTGAAAGTTGTGATTAATTTCCTGACCTCACACAGTGCTGGTGACATCATCCTCCTGTTTTCATTTTCACTCTTCAGTGATGATAATATAATAGGACTTTAATCACTTTGGTTTAAAAAAAAAACTCTCCTTCAATTCTAATTGCCATGATTACTCAAAAGCTCTGCAGAAAATCCACTTTCTAAATAACCTGAAGATGAAAAATCTTGGTATAGAGTCATAGAGACTCTGTTGATATTAGGAGGACTACATGATTCAATGCATTAATATTTGAGAAAATTTCCTAAAGAAATCAGGAAGAAAACTGTGGTGTTGATAGGTAAAATTAAACTTAATAATTTCTCTTTAAATTTTATTATTTGTATTAAGAGACCACCACAGTGGGATTCTTCTAAAAGAAGCACATGAAATATTCAAACAGAAATAGTGAATAAGCCGGTGGTTCTTAACCACAGGTATGCTATAGAGTCATCAGAGGGATATGTGTCCTTGTGTTGGAATGACCTCCGGACATTCTAATTTATCAGATCTGGGGTAAGATCTGGAAGTCTATGGTTCATTTGTTTTTTTGCTTGTTTTAATCGTTAACTTTCTAGCTGAAAGTCTGTGTTTAAAAAAAAATGTTCCATAGGATATTCTGATGGATTCCCTTGCTCAAGAACGACTAGGTTTTTTATTTTTTGTTTTTTAAGATTTCATTTATTTATTCATGAGAGACACAGAGAGAAAGGCAGAGACACAGGCAGAGGGAGCCTGATGTGGGATTTGATCCCAGGACCCCGGGGTCACAACCTGAGCCAAAGGCAGATGCTTAATCACTGAGGCACCCAGGCATCCCTGGAATGACTAGGTTTTGTTGGATATTTCCTCCACGCTGAGCTACTACTGAAGATTAACATGTGACAAAAATGTGAGAAGCAGCAGAGTTTAATTTTCAGATCATAATATAGAACACTGGCAAATTTTCACTGTGGAATATAAAGGTATAGACAAAATATTGTGAACGTGAGAACAATAAATGAATAAATTAATCTACTGCATTGGTTCCTAAACTTTTTCACTCCACAATGTGTCTTTTTCTGACTTGTCTATGTCCCAATTTGGTGCAAAAAAAAAAAAAAAAAAAAAAAAAGCCCAGTATTTACTGAAAGACAAAACTGGGCCTGTACCACCTAGCTGTTAATGAGGCACATCACTGAATCTGTCATTTGGGGTTCATAATTGCAAGCAAATAAACATTTCCCAGCTGATTTAAGTAGAAAAGTAACTTATTGAAAACCTACTAGAATCCCTGGAAAGCTAGAGAATAAGACTGGGCAAATAAGCAGGAGATGGGAGAGGCCAGACTGCTAAAGCCATGTCCAAGAACTGTTTGTAGAGTTACCTTTATCTTCATTTCTTTGTGGTACCAGCACTCAGATCCAAAGTCTGGGGCAGAAACATCTGGACACTCAATACAGGTTAAGTGCCTCAATGTGTGCCGAAGCAGAGGCTAGGAAATCAAGTATTTGGCTTTTCAGCCTCCATAAGTGGAAGGCAGTTCTGACTGCCTCCAAAATTCATATGGTATAAAATTCCTCAAACAAAAAGAGGGTTCACATATAGGGCAGAAAAAAAGTGTACTATTTTATTGCTTGAGGAATATGGTTTCTGGTTAGTGAGATTTTTCTGGTTAATTTGTAAGTTGATATGGTAAATGTTTCTGAAATATTAGTGCATTTTCTACCCCAATAAGTGTAGTAAGATAATTTAATGTTCAAAACTTAGCTCTACAGTTCATAAACATGTGATCTTGAGCAATTTATGACCTCATTTGACGTTAACTTTCTTCATTTGTAAATGATGATTTAAATAACTCATACCTTTCAGGGTTGTAGCTCAAATAAATTGATGCATGCTATGCAATTTGTGTACTGAAAACACTAAATAATCATGAAACATTGTACTATTCTTTTGGTGCTTAAGTTCTTTACTTTTAATTTTACACCCTGTAAAATTGATTGATTGTAAAATTGATTATTGATTGTCCTGGAAATCAATCTTATTCTCCTAAAAAGAGAGTACTAAGAATTACTATAATTGAAAGATACAAGTATTTGAATCCTGACTAATCAAGGGACAGGACTGTGGTGGTATTTTACTATTTAGATTAATCTATGAAATTATTGATTGTTGGAATTTAAGTTCTCTGGTGGTAAGGCAATAAATTACAATTCGCTCATCCCCTTCATAAATATTTAAGGCATGCTTACCATGTGCCAGGTAGTAGGAATACATAATGACAGTCGCTGCCTTCAAGGGATTCTCAGTCAAGTGGGAGACAGACAAATAGAGAATTGCAGCATTGATGCCATTTCACTAAAAATGTGTAATTCCAAAAGATGTCTAATTAATATACTAAACTGACTTTTAGTGATCCAGATTAAAACATAAGATTACAAACACAAATATACTTTGCATGTAAATTGTCATGGATCATAATGCTAATTAAACTTTAATTACTTAAATTTTCTTTAATTTCTTTAAACTTAAATTACTTATTTTCCAAAGTAAGGTTTTGTTTGATATATCAGATTAGTGTTAATTTTTTACCTTAAATTTATAATCATAATATGATTTGTACTGATAGTTATTCAAATAGCTTTGCAACATAAAAATAGTATGCTTTGAAAGGTCCATATCCTCTGTCATTTTTTTTTCTCGTCTAATTTCCTATTAAATCCCTTAGTATACCCTTGAATTCAGTCACACTAGACCATTTTTTTCTAATCACATGACACTCCAGTGCCTTTGCTTACTCTGGAATTCTCTTTTCTGTCGATCAAACTCTTGCTTATTCTCCAAGAGCCAGCTCAAATACCACTCCTTTTTTAGTTTTTTTCCAGTCCTTGAAGCCAGAATTTAGAGCTTTCTCTCTTTGAAATCCCTAGAACTTTGTTTATCCATTTACTATAGTATTCATTTTATTGTACCTTAGATTACAGTTATCGATTTATAATTTAACATATCCATCAATCCTCATGCTTTCTTGAAAGCAGGGACCATATCATTTCTGTTTCAGAATTCCCTCAAGTATAGTATTTTGCTTGCATTTAACAGAAGAAAGCATTCCAAGCCTAAAGGGGCTTGTTGAACTAGAGCTGAAAACAGATGGAATTAAGAACAACCAAGATAGGGCCCTGTTTTACTCCCTGAGCTAAGGGGGCAGGAATGCAGCGTAGGGGAGGGCACAGGGTGGGGCAAAACACTCATGTGACACACATGCCCAGGAGTCATCCCTGGGAGGGAACACAGGTTCAGCGAAGCTGCTGCAGTTGTGACAGTCCTTTGGGCCATAGGGAATGACTAAATATTAAGGCTTACTAGAGAGGGGGGTGTGGGAGACACTGGTAAATCTCCTGCCTCAGTTAGGAATTAAACTCATGGGAAAACTAGAGTTTCATTCATGTAACTGATGGAGTGAATCAATGGGTCTGCTAGTGGAGACTGGGATGTGGGATTTTAAGCAGGGGGTGGGGTGTGATAATTATAGCAGTGTTTTAAGGAAAGTGAGCTGGGGCAATGCAGAACAGTGAGAGCTTAGGTGTAGGCTATTGGAATAGTCTCAAGAGTGTGTAAGGCAATCCTAGATTGAAAAGACGGTAGTAGAAATGGAAGCAAACCACTGCAGTTTGAGACAAAATATAACTAAGATACAAGTGTACTATCCTGAAGCCAGTTTTTTTTTCTTAAAAAAATTCTTGACAAAGTGTTGCTAAATGACAATCAAACTTATTTAAGTAATCATTCAAGAAAGCATTTTATAGGTGGCACATGTAAAAAATTTTACAAATAAAACATATTCTTATTTATTATATTGGCTAGAAGGAACTGAGTCTTAAATCAGTTTTGTCATATAACTTATTTCAGAACACACAATTATCTGACATGAAGCACTGGGAGGCAGAGCTTCATTTCTGAGTCAGTTGTCCAGATTTGTACTTCAGATCTGCTGTGGTCTCTCTCTCTGACCTTGGGCAATTCATGTACCCTCCCTCAGTCTCAGTCACCATATTGTGTTGTTGAGTAGATTACACTACACAGCTCGGGCTGCAGTAACCAGCTGTGGCTGGGGGAATGGAATAAAAAAGTCTAAACATGGTTGCAGAAACCCCTCACCTGGATTAGGGTGATGCCAATTAACAGAAAAACAAGGAAGGCTGGGTCAGCTTCTTGGCTGTGTGACTCGTGCAGTCATGCAGGGTCTTCGGCTCAGAAGGGCCCAACCATTGGTTAAATGCCACTGCCATCTTAAAATTATCAATATTTTTGAACAGAGGAGGACCAGCTCAGCATTTCCATTTTGCATTAGACCATGCAAATTATGTAGTAGGGTCTGGAAGGAGGGGGTTTATTGTGAGCAGAGCAGATACATTTGAAAGTAGTGTTTTGTTTTTTTTTTCAGCACTGACTGAACATTAGAATACCGAGGGAGTTCTAAAAAATAGATGAAGAGACCAATTAATTCACAATCTCTGGAGATAAAGTGTACCTTGTACCTTGGGCATTTCTGAGAAATGTTGTCTTAGAAAAATTCCTATAATTCCATATATCACTGCTCTCTGTATATCATTTCTCATTTTAAAACCTTCATTAGTCTTTCCATGACTAATAAAGTATAAGTTTGGGATCCTTATCCTGGTTGATGCTCACAGCTATTTGCAATCTGGCTCCACACTCCATTTCAGTTTCAGACTCTACACTTTTTTAAGGTTCTCAAGCTCCACCCTAATTAGATAGCTGACCATTATATGAGTTAGCCTTTGTTCATGATGTACCTCCAACTGGGAATATCCTCTGCTTCCATCTACCTATTTTGTAAAATATTATGCAAATACAATCTAAAAATTAAATTAAACAAATTTCTCCTAGATGTCTTCCTTTTCTGAATGTTCACAGCTTCCCAGGTAATTTTAAATTATATGTATATTCTTCTTTGGTTTGTGTACACGTCTTAGCTCTTCTTTATGTTCCTTCAAGGGTAGGTAATGTACCTTATGAATTTTTATATCCTCCACAGTTCAAAGCATGGTTTTAGGATCTCAATTGCTGTTTAAATATGTACCTTAGTGCATGAATAACTGAACCTTATTGCACTCATCGACTAAACTATACATTTTGTAAAATACCCAGCAGCCTTTAGTAAACTATTTGCCAATAAAGATCATTTGAGAATAGTGAAATCATGTAACTTTACCAAGGCTGAAATGAAACCTTCCAATGACCCCATTGGGTCTGAATTTGTTCCAGCAATCAGGTATGAGATGTAGCCTTACAACTCAAATGCCATTGAAGAAGTAATTGAGCAAGAAATATTGAGCTTGACTGCATTATTTTTTTCTTTAATTTCAAAAAGTGTATTAGTACTTAAAGATAATTAGAATAATTTCAAGGGCCCTGGGACTACTCAAAATGTAATTCAAGAATATCTGAAATTTTAATCCCTTCCTTTGAGTGAAGGGATTATTAACTATTATAATGCAGATATTCTCAAAAAGGAAGAGCCATGTCTTATCTACAAGACTATAACTGTCTAATAGGTAAATCTATGTCCAGTTTTGCCTCCTTTTGATCTTTTTACCAGAGTGATTTATTGAAATGTAGGTATGATTTCCACCACCTGCCCTAATTAAAACATTTTATCATCTCCCTATTGCTCTGAAGACAAAGGCCACAATATAAATATCATGAAGAAGGGAAGAATGAAGAAAGGTGAAGAAACAAAACAGTAAAAACCACTTAATAGTTTGGCTGAGTCTGAGCTCTTTGGTTCAATCATTTGTTCTGAATTTGCTCTTTTGAATCACATCAGCACAGCAAGGGGCTCTGAATGCAGGGATTCATACATGAATGTTGTGAAAAACAACAACAAACAAGGTATTCTACAGTGGCTCTAACATTCTGACAGAGAAAAATTGGACGGCAGAACGACAGCTGTGAGATCCTGGGGTGCAAAGTCTAATTTCCAGCATATTATATGGTCAACCAAAAATTCTCTTTGCAATAACAAAGTTAAATAATTTCCCTTGCTTGTGTGTTATTTTTCTATTGCATCATCTGTGTGGGAACCCAGTGACCCACAGAAAAGTTCCCAACACATGCTGACTTCACCCAGGTGATGAAGCTGAGATGTAGTAAGAAAAATAACTAGAGTCTTAAAAAATATTCTTAACAATTTCTTGGCTTCTGGAAGAAGCTGAAGTGGAACATTAAAAACACTATTCAGATAATTAATACTCTACTCTTATCCCTGGCATGCCCTAAGAATCTTTTTAATAATCTCTTTCTGTGCACACACACACACACACAAGCAATATATACATATTTAATTTTTTAAAATGTTAATTTTTAAAAAGATTTTATTTTTTAAAGAGGAGCTTTAGGTTTATATGAAAAAAATGTGTAGAAAGTACAGACTTCCTGAATATTCTTTTTTTTTTTTTGTTCCTGCACATTTTTTCTCCCTATTTTAACATCTTGCATTAGTGTGGTACATCTAGTTCTGTGCATTTTAACAAACATAATGTTATGGATCCCCCTTTGTAATAACATATAGAATAGTTTCATTGCCCTAAACGTCTTCTGTGCTCCACCTATTCCCTCCCATGGCAAATAAAACAAAACAAAAACAAGAAACCACAGAATTGATCATCTAAAGTTCTTATAGTTTCGCCTTTTCCAGAAAGTCATATAGTTCATTCTCTCTAAAGAACTTCTTTGAACATTTCATGCCAATGCAGCTCTCCTGGCAAGAGGGTCCCTCAATTTTTGTTTGTCTGAGATAGCGTTTTTCCTTCACTGCTGAAAGACAATTTTGCTGGATACCTAATTCTAGTTGGGCAGCATTTTTTTTTTAACTTTCAACATTTTACATATTTCACCCTACTCTATTCTTACTTCCAGATTTCTTAATGTCCAATATAGTTCTTATTCCGCTATAAGTAAGGGGTTTTATTTCTCTGGGTTCTTTTAAGATATTTTCCTTTATCTTTGATTTTCTACCATTTGAATATTACATACCTAGGTATAGATTTTTTTTTTTTTTTTGGTATTTATCCTGTTTGGTGTCATCTAACTGTTTTGCATCTATCTATGGTTTGGTGTGTATCATAAATTTAAAAAATAATTCTTAGCCATTCTTTAAACATTTTTTGAGTGCAGTTGATAAACAATATTATATTAGTTTTGGGTATAAAACATAACATTCAATTAGTTTATGCATTATGCTATGTTCCCAGTAAGTATGCTATGTTCCCCATCTATCACCTGCTATTATAATATCATTGACTTTATTTCTTATGCTGTACCTTTATTTATGTGACTTATTCATTCCATAATTGGAGGACTGTATCTCCTACTCCCCTTTACTAATTTTGCCTATTTCCCCACCCCTTTCCCTCTGGCAACCAGTGCTTTGTTCCTTGCATTTATGCATCATATTCTCCTTTTTGTTTGTTTATTCATTGTTTTTTAGATTCCATATGTGAGTGAAATTATATGGTATTTGTCTTTCTTAGTCTTATTTAATTTAGCATAATACTGTTTAAGTCTATCCTTGTTATGTTGTCTCAAAAGCAACTATCCCATATTTTAATGGCTGAATATTAATCCATTGTGCATATGTGTGTATGTGTTTGTGTCTATACGCACACACATCTTCTTCCTTATCCATTCATCTATTGATGGTTGCTTTCATATCATGGCTATTATAAGTAATGTTACAATAAACATGGGGTACACATATCTTTTTGAATTAGTGTTTTTGTTCTCTTTGGGTACTCAGAAGTGGAATTATTGGATCATATGGTATTTATATTTTTAATTTTGTTAGAATCATCCATATGTTTTCCATAGTGGCTGTACCAATTTACATTCTCACCAGCAGTATAAAATGCTCCTTTTTGTTCCATATCTTTACCATTACTTGTTATTCCTTGTTTTTTTTTTTAAATTTTAGCCATTCTCACAGAAGTAAGATGATATATCTGCTTGTTGTTTTGAATTGCGTTTCCATGATGATTATTGACTTTGAACATCTTCAAATGTTCTGTTGGTCATCTGTATGCCTTCTTTGGAAAAGTGTTTATTCAGGCCTTCTGCCCATTAAAAAGTCAGATTTCTTTTCTTTTCTTTTTTTTTTTTTTGGTGTTAAGTTGTATAAGTTCCTTCTTCATTTCAGATATTAATCTCTTATTGGATATCATTTGAAAATATCTTCTCCCATTTAGTAGGTTGCCTTTATGTTTCATTGATGGTTTCTTTTACTGTGTAAAGCGCCTTTATTTCAATGAAGTCCCAATAGTTTATTTTTTGTGTTTGCTTCCCCTGCCTTAGGTGATGAATCTAGAAAAATGTTGCTATGGCTGATGTCAGAGAGCTTACTGCCTGTGCTCTTCTCTAGGACTTTTATGATTGCAGGTCTCACATTTGGGACTTTAAATCCATTTTGAGTTTATTTTTGTGTCTAGTGTGAGAAAGTGGTATAGTTTCACTTTTGTACATGTAGCTGTCCAGTTTTCCCAGCACCATTTATTTGAGACTGCCTTTTTCCCACTGTATATTCTTGCTTCCTTTGTCATGGGTTAGTTGACCATATAACCACAGGTTTATTTCTGGGCTCTCTATTCTGTTCCACTAATCTATGTGTATTATTTGTTCTAGTTTTGTGAAAAACGCTGTTGGTATTTTGATAGGCATTGCATTGAACCTGTAGATTGCTTTTGTAATATGGACATTTTAGCAGTACTAGTTCTTTAATTCATGAGCATGGAATATCTTTCCGTTTGTGCCATGTCAATTTCTTTCATCAGTGTTTTATAGTTTTCAGAACACCTGTCTTTCACCTCTTTGATTAATTTTATTCCTAGATATTTTATTCTTTCTGACGCAATTGTAAATGGAGTTGTTTTCTTAATTTCACTTTCTGCTACTTTGTTATCAGGGTATAGAAATGCTATTAATTTCTAGGTGTTAATTTTGTATGCTGAAACTTTATTGAAATAATTTATTACTTCTAGTAGGGTTTTAGTAGAGTCATTGGGTTTTGTATGTATAGTATCATGTCATCTGTGAACAGTGAGAGTTTAACTTCTTTACCAATAAAGATGCCTCTAATTTCTTTTTCTTGTCTGATTCCTGTGGCTAGAACTTCCAGTATTATGTTGAATAAAAGTGTCAAAAATGGATATTCTTGTCTTGTTTCTGATCTTAGAGTAAAAGCTCTCAGTTTTTCACCATTATGATATTAACTGTTGATTTTTCATATATGGCCTTTATTACATTGAGGTTTGTTCTGTCTAGTCAACTTATTAAAAAAGACTTTATTATTCATGAGAGACACAGACAGAGGTAGAGACACAGGCAGAGGGAGAAGCAGGCTCCCCATGTGGAGCCTGATGCAGAACTTGAACCCAGGACCCTGGGATCAGGCCCTGAACCAAAGGCAGATGCTCAACCACTGAGCCATCTGGGTGCCCCCCATCCTCCACTTTGTGGAGAGTTTTTTTTTATCATGAATATATGTTGAATTTTGTCAAATGCTTTTTTCTGCAACTATTGCAATTATCATGATTTTAATCTTTCATTTTGTTGATGTAGAGTTTTCACACTGATTGATTTGCAAATACCGAGCCATCCTTATATCCTTGAAGAAATCTCACTTGACCCTATTGGATGATCTTTTTAATCTATTGCTTAATCCAATTTGCTAATATTTTGTTAAGCATTTTTTATCTTAGTCATTATTTCTTCAAATATTTATTTTTTCCCCTACTCTCATTCCTTTCTGTCTTCAGGATTCCTAGCATTAGATATTTTAAGGCAAAGTTGTTTGAGAATCAGAATTAAAAAAAAAAGAGAGAGAATCAGAATTAATAGTAATTTTAATAAGGTTTTCTTTTTTCCTCCCATTTTGTTATTCATTTTTGTGCAAAGATATGGTGATTTTTGTTTATTTTAATTTTTACTTTAAAGTAAATTTCAACACTGACTTGAATGATGAATTGTTTATGTGGAGGAATTTTTAGGCTGTGGTTGAGGGATCTGGAATGGAAAAGTAGTATGCAACTAGAGGATAGAGATGAGATGAAAATTAAGTTATATAGGAAATTAGAGTTTTGAACGATTGGATTGAACTTTTAATGGCTATAAGTGATTGAAAAGTTGTGGGTTCTGCCCAATATTTTACTAAAAGACAGAGGGGGAAGTGACTGCAAAAATCAAATCATTTTATATTCATTCTCTGCCAAGATAAGGCTGATCAATACCAGTTATATTAAAATCAGAAGAAAAGAAACTCGAGACAAAAAGTAGTAATAGGGATGGGGGGTATTACATAATGATAAAATGAAACATCCACAAATATGATCATAAATGCATCTAAAAAAGTATTGACACATATAGGTAAGAATTGATTAAAATACAGAAACCATAACATTAATAGAGATAAATTATCATATACCTCTCTCTGATCACCTTTACATAACAACATGACTTACAAGCTGGATATAAATTCCTTACCCACAGGCATAGAGATTATACATTTTTTTTCAAAATTATGTTCATTATTTATAAAATTTTACTGTATACTAATCCACAGAGGTAGTGTCTTGAAATTTCACACATTCTTTGACTAGTGTGCAATAAAATTAGAAATTAATGAAAATATACCCCAAAAATGGTGTGATAAAAAAAATCACAAGGGAAATTTAAAAGGACAACACTTCTAAATAATTCATACATTAAGAATAAAAAAAATCATAGTGAATTAAAAAATATTTGGAAGTTAAATGACAACGAGAGCATTACTTACCAGAACTTGTAGGATGTACTTAAAATAGTATTTGGAGGGTGAATGTATACTCCTAAGAGCACATGTTATAAAACAAAACAAAACACTGAAAAGAATTACAGAATTAAAACAAAGCAGTGGAAAGGAAAAAATGGTAAGGATAAAAGAAAAACAGTAATGCAACAGACAGCAAATAAACAGTAGAGGTGATCCAGAAAAATAAAAGCTGATATTTTGAACAAACAGAAGAGACAACCTTCAAAAGACATAATATTAAGAATGAGTAAGGCTAAAAAGTATTATGATAAGCAAAGTAAGTTGGTCAGAGAGACAAATACCATATGATTTCACTCATGTGGAATTTAAGAAACAAAACAGATGAACATAGAGGAAGGGAAAAAATAGAGGGAAAGAGGCAAACCATAAAAGACTGAACTATAGAGAACAGACTGAGGGTTGGTGGGAGGGAGGAAGATAGTGGGAGGATGGGGTAAATGGGTGATGGGTATTGAAGAGGGCACTTGTTCTGATGAGCACTGGGTATTATATATAAGTGATGAACCTTAAATTCTACTCCTGAAACTAGAATATGTTAACTAACCAGAATTTACATTAAAAATTTGAAGAAAAAATGTCAATAAAAAATGACAAGGTTATGAAAGTCTTAATAGACCTTCAGGGAAAAAATGGAAAATGTTCCAGATTTAAAGATACTAGGAAAACATGACAAATGGAGTAACACTTGTGATACTGGGTTCACTCCTTTGTTATAAAGGATCTACTGAAACAACTGAGAAAACTTGAGTGCGGTCTCTGGGAGAAAGATATAGGGAACTACTTTTACTATTCTGATAACCTGCCCAGTGGAACTGTTTACTTAAAAAAAAAAATTCATATATGATTGTCATGGTTAAAATAAAAAAAGAATGACCACAAGGGAAGTAGAAAATATTAATGATTTTAAAAATATATAATTCTACAAACACTATATGTTCATATATAATTTATAAAATGTGGATAAAACCAATGTGCAGAAAATATAACTGAATAAAGTTGATTCATGTAGAATGACAAAAACCTTAATGTTGGAGACATTAAAGACAAATTAATCAATTTAATTGAAAAAAATCCCTCCTGAAATAAAACGTTATATTCAGAGGCTTTATAAACACATTTCACCAAACCTTTAGGAAATTACAATTTTTTTCAGTACATGAACAAGTCTTGGCAGAAAAAACAGCCAAGGAAATCTCAAGAAAATAAAATTATAGCTCATTCTGACTTACAAAATAAACGTGGATATTTCAAAAGTTCTAAAGGAAATATCAGCAAAATAAATCAATCTTTGTATATACATAATACATTGATTTTGAGTGGTATTTGGCAGAATTCATACCAATCACATCAGAAAACATACAAATTTAGATCAAAATGATAACAGATTAAAAGAGGAAACCACAAAATTATCTCAATTTATGTAAGATTAAAAATTCAACTTTATGAAGATAACTAGGATTGGAAGGGAAATTTCTAACCTGATAATAGTATCCACTCCAAACTACAACAAATATTTTACTTAAAAAAGAAACCCTTGGAACATTTCCATTAAAGTAAGTGTGCTACATCTGTTTGCACCTCTGGATCCCCTGTGCACCCTTCTCTACTTAGCTCTGTGCCCCAGGATCCTGGAATTTACATCCAAGGGCTCCCTCACTCTCTGGTTTCATTGCCATCAACTGGTGGGGAAACTCTTGGTCTGCGATTGGAAAGAGAATCAAGTCAGAGTATTTATTTCCCTGTTTTCTTCCATATGATGTCATCCTAGGCTGGCTCTGTCCCTTAACATAGATCATTACTCCTCTCAAGGTGAAGTGCTTGACTAAGTTTTTTTTACATATATCATTTTGTCTTTCATGCACACACATATATACCTCAATACTTTCTGATTTATACTAGTTGGTCCTCATTTGCAGCTAATTATGTAAGAATTATGAAACCAGTTATGTTCTCATACATCCATGATCACAATCTGATATAGGCTATCTTTATTTGTATATATGAGTTATCTACAAGTAGCCAAATATCCAATATGTTATATTTATATCATATAAATGTTATTCATATCAGTGTAGGAATTAGCTATCTCCTGTTTTATCCATTCTGTAGTAAAATAACTTGTAAGTTCAAAAATGTTGATGTACTTACACAACAGTATTTCTTTGCTTAGTTTTATTTCTTCTTAGCTTCAGGTTCTTACCCATCTTCTCTATTTCTTAATTCTTAATACTCCTTTTTTAAATTTGTGGTTTGTGTACCATCTCATCTCAAGTTTGTGCTTTTCGTCTTTTTGTCCATTTTCTATTTTTTTTTCTATTTGTAATTTTAGTTTTAATGTAGTCTCCCTGGCAAAATCCTGGGCTTCATGCTCCTCCTGGGAAATGACTCAATATTTTGCTCTAACAAGGCTTTGATATATATCACTCAACAACCGATTTGTTCGGGAGTGCATGCCTGCAATTTCAAGTTCATCATTCTTGTGATTAAAAAATAATTCTGCACTTCCTCCTGTACCTCTACTCTCACTGAATGTTGATTTTGTAGGCTGTAAGATCTCCAGCCAGAAGTTTCTGGAAGACTTTTTTCCTCTAGAGCTTTGTTAATCAGGAGTTTAGAAAATAATCTCAATAGCATATGGTACAAGAATGGCTCTTGTAGGTATAGTTTTTTTTTTATATAAAAAAAGATTTATTTATTTATTTTTAGAGAGAGAGAGGGAGAGAGAGTGAGTGGGGGAGGGTAGAGGGAGAAATCTTCAAGCAGGATCTCCACTGACTGTAGAGCCAAACATGGGGCTCAATCTCATGGCCTATGAGATCACTACCCGAGCTGAAACTGAGAGTCAGCCACTTAACCAACTGAGCCACCCCAATGTCCCTTTTGTGGGTTATATCTTAAAAACTGTTTTATAATTCAGTTTGTTGGTCCACAAATAGTAGTATCTTGGTCAAGGGTTTAGGATCATAGACTGTGTAATACTCTCAGGTTTAGTTTTCTAGAACCATGTTGGTCCTCCATTCATCAACTCAGCTTTTCTTTAGAGGTGTAGGTGTGCCATAAAGACCTCATGAAAACCAGAGCCATAGGATATTGTCAGTTCCCAAATGGGTATTTATTCTTAACTGCTGGTGACCATACTACTTACATTTTTTATACTAGAAACTTTGACAGCAACACACCTCTTCAGGGACCCCTACTGCCCTGTTGTCTTTAAAGTTCCCATCAACTAATTTTCATTTTATCTATACTCATTTCACATAATACTGTGGCCTGAAAAATGACTTTAACCAAATTGAGTGATCTCTGATTTTCTCATCCCAAGAATTCTTTCTACTGCATCTGATAATTTGACTAAATTGTGTTGTATATATATCTAGAATCATCCAAATTATCCACTGTATATATTATTTCTTTGTTTTACAACAATGTGAGAAGGTAAGAAAACATACCAGGATTAACTACATCCATTCTCCAATTTGCCACCAGAATACTGGATTATTTTTCCTCCAACAAGAATTTTTTGACCATATTTGTTATATACAATGTAATATAAATGTATGACACAGAAACAGTAGAAATTCTACCTCTGATTTCACAGAGATTATAAAGTAGTTGGTAAAATATAAAACTATGAAAATCTAGCTTATATTTGTATTTTCATAATTATAGAATTTGTATTTATATACTCCTTTCACTGAAAAATCTCAGGAATTTTTAAATTACAAAGGTAGCACATTTGTAAAAAATTTCAAACAGAAGTATTTGAAGGAAAATTATATATACATGTTATTTTACAAAAATGTGAAAATTCTATGTACATAGTTTTGTTCTGCAAGAGATATAATCATGTTTAAGTTATAGCAAAATCAATTTGAGTAAACTGAACAGGATGAGACCAATCCATTTGAAACAATCCTGTTTCATGTACCATAACATGTAGATATTGAATAGAACTTAGGAAAAAAATATCCTATCACTGACAAAGTTCTGTTATGAATCCTCTCAGTTAGGCACAATTCTTAAATATGTATTAAACCATTTACTCTACTAGGTTAAAATATGGTGTTAATGAGTCTAGGTCTGATCCTCATTCAGACCAGTTTGATTCCTTTAGTGGAACAATTTTCCTCATGCAGAGGAAAATGTTCTAATACCATACATAGACTATGTTCCCCTTTCTAGTCAGTTTTATAAATATGAGCTATTAGTTACAAGGAAGTGGGATAGAGTTGTTTCAGAGGCAACTCATCATTAATCCTGCCTAGGAGAAAGTCATTTATCAGCAGAACCATTTTTATAAAGTCAACTGAAAAATGGAAATAATTATAATCATTATTACTAAATTATGTAAACTTTTTAAGGTAAAAATTAGTTTGAAGCATGACTTATTTAGATAATTGCATGTACATGCATAAGCCCTTTATCCTTATAACTGAGGATCACCTACTTTAAAAAAAAAAGATTTTTATTTATTTATTTGATGGGTGGGAGGCGTAAAGCAGGGGGAGTGGCAGAGGTAGAGAGAAGGAGAAGCAGGCTCCTCACTGAGCAGGGAGCCCTGTGTGGGGCTCGATTCCAGGACTCTAGAACCATGAGCTGAAAGCAGATGTTTAACTGACTGAACCACCCAGACACCCTGAATCATCTACCTTTTACACAGTAAAATACAAAGTAGTATGTCTTTTATCTTGTAAAAAGATAAAATTGTCATAAATTATTTTTCCCAAGCTTCTCATTTTCCAAAATAAATATTTTATCAGAAAGTATATTTTCTGAAGATTTGTGGAAACATGTGAGTAGAACATAGATTCTTAAAAGTTTTTCAAGGGACTTAACAAATCTAGTTGAGCATATCCCATCTTTCCTGTTCTTTTTTTTTTTTTTAAGTTCATTGTAAATAGTACAGGCAGGATTCATTAGATATTTTACAACTCCCTGCTTAGACACAACTCAATATTCTTAGACAAGTATTATTTTACCAGTTATTATTTCTCCTCTAAAGTAAAATTGTAATTTACTGAAGCTGATCACTGTTGGGAAAAAGAAGGTCTATGTATTTCCACCTCTTTACATTTTCACAGAGAAGGGGTCCTCTATTTTCTATGCCTTCAGAAGATATAGGAATAAGGACATTTGCTTCTTCTCCACCCTCTTCCCCATTGTCTTCTCCCACTAGGAGAAGAATAGCTGACCTGATTGTTCAAATACTGGCATTGTTGGACTACATTATAAGTATGTATGGTTACTGTCCCTCAAAATCTAGAAGCAGGTTCCACCCTGTCTTTTCAATGCCTGCTTCATGGAGCAGTAAAAAAGGAGCTGCGATTTCTAGGTGATCTGGTCCTTGTGCATGTCTCTCAGCCAGCAACTTGGAGGTGGACAGGAATGGCAGGGTTTAGGCATCAAATACCACCATAAAGTCAGTGCCTCTTCCAAATTATACATTTTAAGAAACAATTTGGATGAATCATTTTTCTTCATTGTTTTTTCCCCTGATTATAAAGGACAGGCCATGAACCACAATATTTTCTTGGAACTTGAGGGCAATTAGTGAAAAGATTTGGCTTCACTAATCAATGATGGCTTCAATTAAAAGAAAACAGCAAAGAAGTAGGCATGTGATGAATAATAAAGTTCTGATATAACTTTTGCTAACAAACCTTTTGATCTAAGATGGAACTGTTCTCATATCCAAAGAGTCAGAGGTAGTCTGGTTAGTTCATTTCTCATTACATTACATCCTGAGTAAATTAAAAATCTAGCTGAGTAACTAGAAAATACATATTTTTCTATTGGTTTTTTGTTTGCATCTGGTTTGTTACTAAATGAATAATAACTTTAAATGTATTCATGTATTCAGTGATATAATTTTTATTTATTTCACTTTGCTTATAAATATTTTACTCATCTGCTAATGCCACTTCAAAACTAAAACCCCTCAGTAGCTCCCCATATCTTTTAAAATAAAATTAAAGTTCTTTATAGATTTTGGAAACTAGCCCTTTATCTGATATGTGAATAATAGTGAAAGGGAATATAAAGGAAGGGAAAAGAAATGTTGGGAAATATCAGGAAGGGAGACAGAACATAAAGACTCCTAACTCGGGGAAACGAACTAGGGGTGGAGGAAGGGGAGGAGGGCGGGTGTTGGAGGGGAATGGGTGACGGGCACTGAGGTGGACACTTGATGGGATGAGCACTGGGTGTTTTTCTGTATGTTGGTAAATTGAACACCAATAAAAATTAATTAAAAAAAAAAGAAAATAAAAAGTAACCCCATTTTAAAGACAAAAAAAAAATAAAATTAAAACAATTAGGCACTCTCGGCCCTTTATGATCAGATTCTGCTTATTTTCTTCACACTGAGCTACAGAGAGTATTTAAAAATCAGTTCAGACAGCATCATATGCCTCAGAAGTAATATTTTGGCATGTCCTTTCTCCTACTCAGTGTTTTTTTTTTTTTTTCTTACTTGTTCCATTTTTCACAGATCATTCCTACCCAGGGCTCCATGTCTTTGGCTTTGTAATTGGGCATGGTCTCTATTTATGGCTGTCTTATTGTATTTTAAAGAGTAGTTTAGACTCCTTTCTCTGGTTTATGAGCCTTGCTCCACTGCTTGATCTTGAGTATTGGACTTGTTGTTTTCTCTTGTTTTCAGCATTTTCAACAATTCTCTCCACAGTGAACCCCCACCCCCATGCCTACTTCATATCTCCTCCTGCCTCCCTGGAAAAGGTGTGGAATCAGGTAAGCATGGAATTTAAAAATGTAAGTTCTTCGGAAGATCTTAATGGCTGGTGCCGTCACCCTATGCACTTATAGAAGGACCTACCAAAAATAATGGATATGGGTCCTTTGTCCAGGCTTTCTCTTTTCTGGACAGAGTTGGAAATACACAGAACAAACTCTTACTTTATACCAACTCTTTACACTAATCTCCTTGCCGGCCAGCTCCTGGATATTAGCACCTTTATTTTTCATGACACAAGATCTAACACAACTGATGAGGCTATACTTTATTTATTTATTCAGTAATTTATTTTTTCATAAGAGGCACAAAAAGGGAGGCAGGGACATAGGCAGAGTGAGAATCAGGCTCCTATCAGGGAGCCTGATGTGGGACTCGATTCCCAGATCCCGGGATCACACCCTAAGCCAAAGGCAGACACTCAATCACTGAGCCACCCAGGCGTCCTGAGGCTACAATTTAGACATGATAATATGGACCCTCTCCCAAGGTCATACACCAGTTACTTTAATTAATATATAATGTGAGTTTCTGGAAGGCCCTCTATTATCTATATATGGATTACTTTGTAGGTAGCCTTTAGAAAATTCTTTTTTGGTAATTTTATATCAAAGGAACAACCTGATGCATTTAGAAGTGCTTGTTGTCTTCTTATGTTCCCACTACTTAGGCATACTAAAATACTTCTGAGAATCAATATAATTCCTGTTATTGTATAATATTATAGCCAGATGGTAATGAGAGTGAGCATACCATTTTTAAAATATAAAAACAGGAAAAAAGGAACAATTTGCTTTGAGGGATATATCCAACGATCGAACTAGCTATTGCTGCTCTAGGTAGTTTTGTGACTTTAAGATAAAACTGCCAATATTTGTTCTTAGCTTGCTCTCTCCAACAGCTCCTGCCTTGGCTCCATTCCATAATTGTTCAAAAGGGGCTTCATAAATAAGTGTTGTGTAATGGCACTGGTATGTGTTTTGGGGCTATAGGATATTATTTCTTAACTTCTCACCATATTTCATTGTGGACTTTGATTTTTAGAAAAGTGGTGACCCCGGGGAAGTAGCTCCCCAAAGCAGCTCTGATTATTCCAGACTTGGCAAAGCTTATAGCAAGATCTTAGTATAAGAACCAAAAGGTGAGCTCACAGAATTGGCTAGCAGGTGGCTCTGGAGCTATGTGGGATTACAATGGAGATGAAGACTAAAGCCTGTGGCTGGGTAGGGTGGTAAGGAGGAATAGCTCATTTATAGAAAAATGGAAGCAGTAAATAAACACGTCTTTTCTAACAGCACTGACTTTCTGCACCTTATGAAATCATGCTGAATGAAAAACAACATAAAGTCTATAAAAGCACCAAAAAACATGAAGGAGCCAAACTAACTTTCCAGTCACAAACAGGTCAATTTGAGCCAGTTGGCTTAGCCCTCAAGCAGTTCCCTGTAGCTCTAATTAACTGCTTCTCTTTCCCAACTCTTAAAAGGGATCTAATAGTTTTTCTTTAGAAGGCAGGACAAGGGAGAAAATAAAACTTTAAAATACTGTTCACTAAATACTTGTTTATGAATTTTGTCCCCAAACTCCAATCTAAGGGTAAGATCAAGAAGGTGAGTTAATTTCCTCACCTCCACATCTCCCAGGTTAATGGACCTTATTTTTGGAGAGTGAGGATGGGGTCTGGAAAAAAGAAGTCTATATTTTCAATTGCTTTTTCCTATCTATATCCTCCCTACTAAGTGATTATGCAAAATTGACAAGAGATTTTTTAACCTTAAAACTATGTTTAGGTTTGGTCTAGTGTTATTTGCATGTGCCAGCAAAACTAAATGAAGGCCAAATGCTTACCAGCCTCATTACTAAACACAGCAACACATTACTAGGCTCTCTTTTCCTGGCTGAGACTTCACCCAACATCTAACACGTTGCCTTTGGCACATAGGTGGAGAGACTGTGAAATCTGAGCATAATTGACTCTCAGTCTGTGAGTCTCATTTTCTTGGCTCTGTCCCATAGGCACCCCACTCTCATCTACTACCCCTCCATTACTCTACTAAACTTACCACCATCTCTCTACATATTAGAGTTTCTGTAAATTCACACTTTCCATCTTAACAGCCAGGATATACAAATACTTTCCAATTGACACTAATCTTAGAAAGACATTTTTTAAAAGAACTGGATGGAAGGAGTAAAAGTTGCAAAGACTGAAGCTTAAGATGTTTAAAACTTGAATGGGATAAAGATCAATTTCCTTCCAGATGCATAACTCTCACTACCATGGTAGAGGCTGGCTTTTTGATACACCTATTTGCACATGTCTGGGACTCATTGTATTTGACATTACCAGGAGCTTGTTTTGGGGTTGGAATGATGTCTGAATCCGGTGAACTACTTGGATATGTGAAATGATATCAGAGATTTCTTGGAGAACTCTATAGTGAAAATCCAGATTAAATACTTTTTCTTTTGGCTTCCCATGTCCAGCTCTAAGAAGCTAGAAATGCTTGCTAATGGGACATTTTCATCAAAGATGGCTACAGAATCTGGGATCTGGGTTACACTTGGGGCTGGATCAAATATATTCTTGAGGTCTTAATATTTTGGCTCAAGCTCCTTCTCAGAAATTAAAAAAAAAAGCCCTACTCGGATATTCTACTAGGGAACACTGAAAGAGATCAATTTAAAAGAAAACAAAAATCAACACATACCATGAGATATGCAGAAAACAGAAGCTACAATGTCTTCTAGTGTCCCCAGTAGCTGGATGATCCATAGGAAGTATTATCTCTCCCTTCAAGTACAGTCACTAGAGGATAAATTCTCATATTTTGGGATCAATTAGAGATCACTGGTTTAGCCTTGCTCTCCTACTTCATCACTTTTGATGGAATTCTTCTGCTATGAGGGCTCTTCCTGGAATTTCTGATGATGCCAGCTCTACTGCATATTCTACTCCTTCTCAGAGCTGTATTGAAGGATGAATCCAGTGCTTTCCCCCAAGCAACATATGTTCCTTGTTATGAGGGCAAATAACTCCCTGGACACTCTCAACCTCACTGTGGAAATTTCCTTTTTTCCTCTAGTTGTTAGCAATTCTCTTTTTCTTTCCTTTTTTAATGTTGTCTACCTCCAAAGTAGACCTCATATCCTCTTTGGATCCTGTCCCCTAAACACAGTTTTTCATCCTCTAAGGGATATTGCCTTGACCTTCAGATTACTGATATAAATAGCTCATATCTTCTCTCTCTCTCCTCAGTTGACATTTAGAGATGTTATTTGACCAATTCAGTAAATTAGTGGTTTTGGAGATATAAATTTGACTAACGCCACACTAAAGACCCTCCAAATCTATTTGTCTAGTTAAATCTTTCCCTGAACTTCAGATTCACATATTTAATATATCAAATGTCATCACTGTCTCACTCATATCACCTTGGCATTTATACTGTATATAATGTAGGCTACTTAGTAGCCTATGATTCTCCACACGTGGGCCTTTTTTTGGTGGAAGGTGGGGATGGCCTGCCAGAGAATGAGCATCCTATGCATGACACAAGCTTGCAACGGCTGCAGAGTTGCTGGGAAAGTTAACGACTCCAGAAATGGCTCTTAAACAGTGCTGGTGGAAATTTGGTGGATAGCAACTTTAGCACCTAACCTGTAGGTTGTGGTAACTCTAAGGTATGTTCTATACCATCCTCTAAAGTTTTACTAGTGGTGCTAAACTGAATTTCCCCATGTTTGGTGGTTTTAATTGGTTCAACAAAGCACATTTTGTAGATTTTCTTACTTTCCCTTCCTCACTTTCACACTAACCTACTGGTGTTTTCCAGGGTTTCTTCCAAAATACACTGCTTGCATTTGAATTCTTATCTCAAGAGTCTATTTCTGTGCTAACTCAAAGTAAGGCATTAAGCAAACTATAGGACTTTTTAACCTGGCCATTTCACTGACAGGTATCTCAAGAATATTTCATTCGAAACAATTTTATCTTCTACTTTCAATCTGCTTTTCCTCTTCTATGCTCAATTCTTTACTCACTAAGGTTACCCAAACCCAAACTCTCTCCAAGCCATTCTGTCACAAATTTGTCAATTCTACCTTGATAAAATTCTTCAAAACCATCTCTTCCTCTTCATCCCCACTCCTGATGGCCCATGGTAGGTTCTCATCATCTTTATAGAAGCAATTAGCTATTCTCTCTGCCTTCAGTCTCATTTTTGGAAATGAAGCAGAGGAGAATTTAAAATGGCTTCCAGGACTTTGGTAGTTATAAGAAAAGCAATGCAGAATAGGGAGAAGATTTAGAAGGAAAATTGTTGCAATTGTTTTCATATACTTTTAGTTGAAAGAGTCTGTAAGTCACAAAATAGAAATGTATAGTAGTTCAGTGGATAATGGGCCAGGAGACAATGGAAGCTGTCTTGTTCAGGAAATGTATGTCTTTATATTTGAAACCATAGAAATGTAGAAGACCATCAGGGGAAGTATGCAGAATGAGAAAAGAGCTCAAGGCAAAATCTGAGGAATACGAACTTTCAAGGGTAAACAGAAGAATAGGATCTTGAAAAGGAAACTAAGAATGAACAATATGGAAAACATGAGGGAAACCATGATAAAGAAGGAAAACCAAGATGTTATAAAAGCCAAAAGAGTGAGCTAGAAAACTTTACTTGGTGTGAATTTCTCATGGAAATTGTCCCTAATTACCCCCTTTAAAATAGTGTCCACCTTCCCACTACCCAGAATTTCCTATGCCTCTTCTCTGTTCTTTATTTTCTGAAGTACTCTTTACCGTAAAATTTCTAAATATTTTTATTTCTTCATTTTAAACATCTTCATTGAGCTTTAATTGATATATCAAAAACAAACAAAACAACAAAACTTACCCACAATCCTGCACTTATGTAATATATACAATCTACTGAATTTGAAAATATTTATACATCTGAGAAAACATCACCACAAAGTAATAGTCATATCCATCATCTCCAAAGGTTCCTTCATTTTCATTTTGTTTTGTTTCTGTTGAGAACACCTAATACCTAACATTAGATCTACACTCATCAAATTTTGAAGTGCACAACACAGTTTTAAGTATAGGCAATGTGTTGAATACCAGAGTTCTGGAACTGTAATCTTTATACCCAATGAACAACAAAGTAGCCTCTCATTTAACCAACCCTACAGTCCCTAGCAACTACCATTCTACTTTCTGGTTCTATGAGTTTGATAATTTTAGATACCTGATATAAGTGGAATCATGCAGTATTTGTCCTTACGAAATTGGCTTATTCACTCAGCACAATGTCCTCCAGGTTCCTTCATGTGTTGTCATAAATGGCATGATTTCCTTCTTTTTTTCCAGGCTGAATAATATTCCATTGTATATACAAAACACACACATAAAAGAAGAATGGAGGCAGCACCAGCTTCTCCAGCTTCCAAAGCACCCCTCAAAGATGCCGCCTTGGTTTCACCTCACTTAGACCAGGAACGCTGAGTCCTGAGCTGGCTGGAGCATGAAGAAAAGCAGAGGCTAGAGATACCAGACACAAAGTGGGAGTGATTGTGCCAGTCTGGATGTTGGGTCTGTGGGGTGATCTGTAACTGGGTGGGCTGCAGGCCTGGGGTCCTGGGAGCTTGCCTGGAGCTGGGGTGAGTGAAGAGCCTGGGTCCTTGGCAGTGTGCCTAGCTCTGACCCTGCTGGGAAGCCCGCGTTGGTGGGTGCCTCCCCTCAGCCAGGGTTTGAGGAAGCCGGCCAGGGCCAGAAGTCTAGGATGCTTGGCTGACAGGAACTTGGATTAGCCAGATCCAGCCAGGAACCTGGTGCTTCATGGAGCCACCTCTGCTGTGTAGCTGCCTGGCACTGAGAGGAGCTATGGAGTTTGGGTCCCAGGTGCCTCTAGTGCCTGTTCCCGCTGGAGTTGGCTGGCAGTCGGAGGGCTGGGAACCAGGATTTGTGGGAGGTTGGGGCCTCAGAGATTACTTGGGGCTGTTGCTGCTTGCATTGGCTGGGGTTGATGGAGCCTGGGTTCCCATTAGCTTGCAGGGGAGCCACTTAGTGCAGGGTCAGTTGGTGTCATGCTGGAGTCTGGTGGCTCTGGGTTCTACAGTGAATTGGGAGTTCACCTCATTTTCCTTCTTCCACTGTAAGGGTATTTTTGGTGCTGGGCTCCTGGACTGGGGTGGAAGGGGGAGGGCTGATGGATAGAAGTGTGACTCTCTTACCCACCTTAAGGCACCTTATTTCTGTGTTTCACCCAAGTGGTATAATCCTTTACCAAATCCTTAGCTCTTGTGAAGGTATTCTCATGTGCAGATCTCGTGTTCATATTAGTGTTTCTGGGAGAGCACAGTGCTAGAAATTCTTGCAGTCATTTTGCTGATGTCATGCCTACACTATCTTGAAAATAGGTGACAATGTTCTTTAACCTTGATTTCTTTTGTAAGGGTGCTTTGAATAGCTTCTTTACTTTCTCACATGAATTTTAATATCAGCTCATCAAATTTTGCAAAAAGAGCGGTGGGATTTTGGTTGCAATTGCATGGAATCCATATATCAATTAAAGGATAGTGGACAATTTATGCATTTGGTTTATCACTCCAAGAACTCTTTTAGTTCTTCACTTTCTCCCAGCAGTGTGTTTTAGTTTTCTATGTAAAAGTCTTGCATATTTTTTGTTAAACTCATTTCCTAGTATTTGGTTTCTGATGCTATTATAAATAGAATTTTTATTAAATTATTTTCAATTGTTTATTGTTGGTATATAAAAGTATAATATTTTTGGTAAATTAATCTTGTATCCTGTGATCTTGCATAGTTTACTTATTCATTCTGGTATGTTATTTTGTAAATTATTTAGGATTTTCTTTGTGAACAAATACGTCATCTGTAAAGTGAGATAGTTTTACTTTTTCATTTCTGATACTATGCTTTTGTTTTCTTTTTTGCCTTATTGAAATAGCTAGAATTTTTGGTGTTATGTTGAATAGAAGTGGTGAGATTGAATATCCTGGACTTTTTCTCAAGCTTACACAAAAGTGTTCATAGTTCACCATTAAGTGTAAATGTAGTTATACTTCTTAGAAGATACTCTTCACCACATTGAGAAATCTGACTTTTATTCTTAGTTTGCTGAGATGTTTTTGTTTTGCTTTTAAATTCATGAATGGATATTGAATTATTTCAAGTGATTTTTCTGCATCCCTTGAAGTGATACCATTTTAAAAATTCTGTTAGCATATGAATTACACTGATTTTCAAATCTTGCATTTCTGGTATAATCCTACTTTGTATTTCATGGTCAATATATATATTTTTTTTGTATTGCTAGATTCAATTTGTTATTGTGTCAACATTTTTATATCTGTATTCACTAGAGTTGTTTATACTTTTTGTAAAAACATTTTCAATTTTTGTTATTTGGAGAGTGCTGGCTTTATAAAACAAATTGGAGTGTTTCTTCTATACTCCCAGTTTTTGTAAGATTGGTGTTATTTCTTCCTTCAATGTAGAATTTACCAATAAAATAATTGGGCGTGGAGCTTTCTTTGTGAGAAAATTTTTGAACTCGGCCACAGTAACTTCTTGCAAGATACATCCACAAAGGCAAAAGAAACAAAAGCAAAAATGAACTATTGGGACTTCATCAAGATAAGAAGATTTTGCACAGCGAAGGATACAGTTTTTGATAATAAATTAACTTTCTTCAATAGATATAAGGCTGTTCTAATTACCTTTTTGTGTCAGTGTTGGCATATTGACTTTTTGAAGAAATTTATTCATTTTATCTAAATTATCATATTTGTTGGCACAAATTGTTCACAGTCTCATATATCTTACTATGTGTAGTATTTGTAGTGACAATCCCTTTTTTATTCTTCAAGTTGGTAATTTGTGTCTTTTCTCAAATTTGTTTTCTTGATCACTCTAGCAAAGGGTTTTCAATCTTATTGTTTTTTTAAAGATTTTTAAATTAATTTATTCATGAGAGAGACACACACACACACAGAGGCAGAGACACAGGCAGAGGGAGATGCAGGATCCATGCAGGGAGCCCGACATGGGACTCGATTCCGGGTCTCCAGGATCATGCCCTGGGCTGAAGGCGGCGCTAAACCACTGAGCCACCCAGGTTGCCCTCAATCTTATTGTTTTAAAGAACCAACATTTGTATTTGTTAACTTTCATGTTATTTGTTTTCTATTTTGTTGATTTCTGTCCTTTACTATTCCCTTCTATTTTCTTAATTTTGTTTAACTTCAATTTTTTTCTTTCCAGGTTTATTTTTTATTTATTTATTTTTTTTTTATTTTTTTTTAAATTAACTTTTATTGGTGTTTAATTTACCAACATACAGAAAAACACCCAGTGCTCATCCCGTCAAGTGTCCACCTCAGTGCCCGTCACCCATTCCCCTCCAACACCCGCCCTCCTCCCCTTCCACCACCCCTAGTTCGTTTCCCAGAGTTAGGAGTCTTTATGTTCTGTCTCCCTTCCTGATATTTCCCAACATTTCTTTTCCCTTCCAGGTTTATTTTTATTTTTATTTTTTTCCTAGATTCTTGATGCTTGGAAGCTTAGATCATTGATTTTATACCTTTCTTTTTTAATATATAATATTTAAAGATAAATTTCCCATTAAGCACTGATATATATTTTGACATGTTTTTCATTATTCAGTTTAAACTATATTTTGTTTTCGTTGTGATTTTTTTTTGACCCACAGACTATTTAGAAATGTGTTATTTCCAAATATTTGGTATGTTTTTTTTTTACTAGATAGTTTAGTTAATTGCTTTTTTTGTTTCAAGTTTTTATTTAAATTCTAGTTAGTTGAAACATAGTGTAATATTGGTTTCAGGAGTAGAATTTAGGGATTTATCACTTACATATAACACCTAGTGCTCATCACAAGTGCCATCCTTAATACTCATCATCCATTTAGCTCATCCTCTCACCCACCTCTCCTCCAACAACTACAGTTTGTTCTGTATAGTTAAGAGTCTGTTTTATGGTTTGGTTTGACTCCCTCTCTTTCTCTTTTTATCTTTCCCCTGTGTTCATCTGTTTTGTTTTTTATTTTTTAAAAATTTTTATCTATTTATGATAGTGAGAGAGAGAGAGAGAGAGAGAGAGAGACAGAGACATAGGCAGAGGGAGAAGCAGGCTCCATGCACCGGGAGCCCGATGTGGGATTCGATCCCAGGCCTCCAGGATTGTGCCCTGGGCCAAAGGCAGGCGCTAAACTGCTGCACCACCCAGGGATCCCCTGTTTTGTTTTTTAAATTACACATATGAGTGATATGGTATTTCTATTCCTCTGACTTATTTTGCTTAGCATAGTACACTCTTGCTTCATCCACATTATTGCAAATGGTGAGATTTCATTCTTTTTGATGGCTGAGTAATATTCCATTGAGTAAATATATACCACATCTTCTTTATCCATTCATCAATTGATAGACATTTGGGCTCTTTCTCTAATTTGGCTATTGTTGATAATAATGCTGTGCACATCGGGACTTCATCAAGATAAAAAGCTTCTGCACAGCAGAAGAAACAATCAATAAAACTAAAAGGCAACAAATGAAATGGGAGAAGATATTGCAAATGATATATCAGGTAAAATGGTTAGTATCCAAAATCTATAAAGGATTTACCAAACTCAATACCCCCAAATAAATAATCCAGTTAAGAAATGGGCAGAAGACATGAGCAAATATTTCTGCAAAGAAGACATACAAATGGCTAACAGAGAAATCAAAAGATTCTCAACATCATTCATTATCAGAGAAATACAAATCAAAGCTACAATGAGATATCACCTCACACATGTCAGAATGACTAAAATTAACAACACAAGAAACAACAGATGTTGATGAAGATGTGGGAAAAGGGGAACACTTTTATACCGTTGGTGGGAATGCAAACTGGTGCAACCACTCTGGAAAACAGTATGGAGGTTCCTCAAAAAGTTAAAAATTAAATTACCCTATTATCCAGCAATTGCAACAATAGGTATTTACCCAAAGGATACAAAGAAATGGATTTGAAGGGGCACATGCACCCCAATTTTTATAACAGTTAATTGCTTTTTAATTAAATTATTTTGTGGTCAGGGAACATATTCTGTATTTCAATCCTTTGAAACTTACTGACATTTATTTTAGATCACAGCACATGCTCTATTCTTGGTGAATATACTACATGTAATAAAAAATAATATGTGTTCTGTGGTTGTTGAGAACAATTTTTCATAAATATCAGTTAGGTCAAGATAAATAATAGTGTTGAATTTACCTACGCCTTTATCAATTATTTGTCTATTAATCTCTAAATTGTTCCAAGAGGGGTGCTAATATGGTTAACCATGGCTGTGAAATTGTCTATTTTTCCTTTCAACTCTGAACTTTTTAAATGTATTTTGAAACTTTGTTATTAGGGGTGTATATGTTTATGAGTATTTTGTGCTTGAATTAACCCTTTATTATTATGAAATGTTTCTTTTTATCTCTGATATTACTCTTTGTCTTGGTGTGTGCTATTTTCTGATGTTAATATAGTAACTCCAGTCTTCTTATGCTTATTATTTGCATGGTCTTTTCCCATCCATTTACTTGCTTAGAGTTTCCATCTCTCTACTAACATTACCCATCTGTTATTTCATGTTGCCTGGTTTTTTTATTTGAGTACTTAATATATTGATCATAGTTCTTTAAATTCTCTTTTTGATTATTCCAACATCTGTGTCATATCTGTCTGGTTCCAGTGATTGCTTTGTCTTTTCAGACTGTTTTTATTCTTGCATTCTGGCATGACATATATATATATATATATATATATATATATATATATATATATATATATATTTTTGGTTGAAAGCTGGATCTGTTGTACCAGATAATAAGAACTGTGGCAAATAGGCCTTTAGTATGAGGATTTACAATAATCTCTTAGGAGTTAGTATGTTTAATATTTTCTGTAGTTATAGGTGTCAGAAACTTCAGATTCCTCTAGTACCCTTATATTTGTCTCCCCTCTTGACTTTTAGCTTCCCTAAGTGCTCCTCCTCAAAGAGTCTGTGTTTGCAGCTTTTTAACCTGTAGCTTACTGTTATTGTACTAGAGCTCTATTATTGTTGTAAAATGTGGGGAAGGGGAGTGTTCTCTAATTATCTGAATTTATGATTGTGTTTTAATGAGTCTTGGGGCTATGATCTTCATAAGTGTTTTATATAATGATATATAATGTCCCCAGCCCCCATTCTCATTCCTTTCCCTGGCTATAGTGCTCCCAGTCTATTTCTTTGTGGCCTTGACCTCTCTTGATTATTCTTTTTGTTGTTGTCGTCATTAGATGAGATAGGAAGTCTGGAGGTGGTTATAATGGGAGAAATGCTCTTTTCCAAACTAAGATATGGCTCTGGCAAGGCTATTTTCCCTGAATAATAGTCTTTTGTATGCCATGGGTATACTTCACTTTGATCATTTTCTCCCTACTGCTGCTAGAACTAGGAGGTATCTTTCTTGGATCTTCTTTAGGAGAACATGGTGGAGTTCCTGGAGGTAGAGCCAATGAAATGTTCCATTTCCACAAGTTTCTCACTCTTAGGCTACTCCACATTTAGTGTCCAGCAAAATTACTAGTTGAGAGTTCCTACCAAATTATGGCTTCAGCAGCTTCTGCCCCAGGTAATCAGATTTTGGCTATGTCTCTCTAAATTTGTCTGTCTCTCCAGATTTGGGGATGGTGATTTGCGCTGCAACTTCATTTCTTTGACTGGCTCAAGAAAAGTTATCACCATTCAATTTTTCAAGCCTTTTTGTTGTTGTAAAGATTAGATTGATGATTTCTAAGGTCTTTACTTATCAGAAATAAATAGAAGTCTTAGATTAATCTGTTTACTTTTATCCTGTCAGTATTTTTATATTTGCAATGCATCTCTTATACATAATATATAGTTGAGTCAGTTATTTTTAAAAATATTTTGTTTATTTATATGAGAAAAAGAGAGATAGAGCTCTCTTGGAGGGGGCATGATGGGGCAGAGGGAGAAGAACAATCAGAGTCCCTGTTGAGTGAAGAGCCTGATTTAGGGCTTGATCTGAGGACCCTGATATCATAACCTGAGCTGAAGTCAGACACTTAACCAACTGAGCCACTCAGGTGTCCTAGGTCATAGTTCTTTATGTATTCTTACAGTCTCTCTTTTTAAATTGTTGATATGGTTGTATTTAGATCTACTATTCTACTATTCATATTTTGTTTCCCTCTTTTTGTTATTCTTTTTTTCTTTTCTGCCTGCTTTAAACTTTGAGTAGTTTTTAGAATTCCACTTTACTTTGTTCCTTTTTTAATTATACTACTTTTAATTTTATTAATTGTTCTAAGGATTTTAACATACATCCTTAAATTTAACTACTTGTTGAGAGAATAGAGGAAGATGGTGGCAGAGTAGGAGGACCCTAGGCTTGCTTCATTCCATAAATACAACTAGATAACTATCAAATCATCCTAAATACCCCAGAAATTGACCTGAGACTGACAGAACAAAATCTACAACTAAAGGGAGAAAAAAGGCCACATTGAAGAAGATAGGAAGTGCAGAGATGTAGTTTAGGGGAGAAAGAGATCCTAGCTGCTGTGGAGAGGAGGGAGCCATGGTCATGGAGAAAGGTGTGTGAGAGAGGAGTACACAGGAATGCATATGAAGTATGTTTCCCCATAGCCATTGGCTTGGAAAACAAGAGTTCTTGAGTTCTTGCAACTTTTGAGGCTTAAAGCCTAGCATTTGTTTTTGTTTGTTTACTTATTTGTTTTTAGTTTCAGAGGTAGAATTTAGTGATTCATGGGTTGCAGACAGCACCCAGTGCTTATTACTTTGAGTGCTCTCCTTTTTTTTTTTTAAGATTTTATTTATTTTTCTTTTTTTTAAATTAATTTTTATTGGTGTTCAATTTACCAACATACAGAAAAACACCCAGTACTCATCCCATCAAGTGTCCACCTCAGTGCCTGTCACCCATTCCCCTCCAACACCCGCCCTCCTCCCCTTCCACCACCCCTAGTTCGTTTCCCAGAGTTAGGAGTCTTTATGTTCTGTCTCCCTTCCTGATATTTCCCAACATTTCTTTTCCCCTCCTTTATATTCCCTTTCACTAATATGAGTGCTCTCCTTAATGCCCATCAACCAGTTACCCCATCCCTCTCCCCAACAACTCTCAGTTTGTTTCCTATAGTTAAGAGTCTTTATGGTTTGTTTCCCTCTCTTTCTTTTTGTCTTATTTAATTTTTTCTTCCCTTCCTCTATGTTCACCTGCTTTATTTCTTAATTTCCACATATGAGTAAATCATATGATATTCGTTTTTCTCTTACTGACTTATTTCACTTAGCATAATACCCTCTAGACCCATCCACATAATTGCAAATAAAGCCTGGAGTTTTAAAGGTCAATACATTTAGTTGGGATAGAGCCCAAAGGGCACTGCATTGCTCTTCAATAGAAGGCAGGCAAACAGCTTGGGGGCATACATCTTGGAAACAGTGACTTGAAATGCACTTGGGGCACACAGTAGGGAGATTATTTATTCTTCTCAGAGTGTGTTCCTGGGAGACACCTCTCCAGGAATAGAAGAGACTAATGGCACCATTTCCCTCCCCCGCCCCTCCATAAAGACACCGATATGTGCAGGGAGTAGTGCAACATGGACACTGGCCGCTTAACTTGTTTACACCAAGTCCTAGCCCCCTGTGCTCTGATGGGCCTATTTTTCTCAGTCACACTGACATCAGTCCCGGTGCAGCAGGGCCCCTCCCTCAAGTCTCTTGGGCCAAGAGTTTTGCAGGGTCTTGGTTCTGGTGGAGGTGGTGACAGGTCTGATTTCACAAGCAGACCAAAACACATCTAGTTTAAACTCACTATATTTAGGCCAGGGACTAAACACTACCCATAGCAGGCAAGAAGAGCAAGAAGGCCTGTAGGATAGAGCAACTAGAATACAATAGCACAGTGCATGCAACCACACACTTCCTGAAACATCAGGCCCTGCACACTATTAGACCTGTTCTTTATAAGGCCATTACTTTTAGGAGCAGGAGATATAAGTGGCTTTTCTGACATACAGAAGAAGGCAGAGTCTTAGACAAAATTAGAAGACAGAGGAAGTTATTCCAAATGAAAGAATGAGATAAGGCCATTGCCAGAGGTCTAAGAAAAATGGATATAAGTAACATGCCTGATGGCGAATTTAAAGCAATGATCATAAGGCTAGTCACTGGACCTGAGAAAGGAATGGAAGACATCTGTGAGACCCATACCACAGAGATAAATGAGTTAAAAAAGAATCAGTCTGAAATGGAGAGTACAATAAATGAGATTGAGAACATGCTTAATGGAATAAACATCAGGCTGGAATAGGCAAAAGAACAAATTAAATCTAGTAGACAAAATGAAGGAAAGCAATGAAGCTGAACAAAAGAGAGAAAGAAGAATTATGCAAAATGAGAATAGACTTAGGGAACTCCATGACTCCATCAAATGTAATAACATTCATATTGTAGGAGTCCCAGAAGAAGAGAGAAAATGGGGCAGAAAATTTATTTGAAGAAATAGTAGCTCAAAATGTCCCTAATCTGGAGAAGGCTACAGATATCCAGATCTAAGAAGTACAGAGAATTCCCATCAAAATGAACAAAAGTGGGCCCTCATCAAGGCATATTGTAATTAAATTTGTAAAATATAGTGATAAAGAAAAAAAATCCTAAAAGCAGCAAGACAAAAGAAGTCATTAACATATGGGGGGAAACTGTAAGGCTAGCAGGAGATTTTTCAACAGAAACTTGGCAAGCCAGACAGGAGTGGCATGATATATTCAAAACATTGAATGGAGAAAAAAATCTGCAGCCAAGAATATTCTATCCAGCAAGGCTATCATTCAGGATAGAAGGAGAGATAGAGTTTCCCAGACTAAGAAAAACTTAAGGAGTTCATAACCATTAAAGCAGCCTTGCAAGAAATATTAAAAGGAACTCTCTGAGTGCAAAGGAGAGACCAAAAGTGACAGTATAAAGACAGGAAACACAAAAGTAGTAAAAGTGAATATTTCCGGAAAAAATCAAAGAACTCACAAAAAAGGATATAATATATAATAACATACACCTAAGATGTGAGGAGGTGAGAAGAAAAGATTGGGTTGAAACTTAAATGACCATCAACTTAATATAGACTGCTATTTGCAGAAAAAGTTATATACAAACCTAATTGTAACCATATACTGAAAAACACTAATAAACAAGCAAAAGAAATCACAATGTATCACTAAAGAAAATCAGCAAAAGAGGAAGACAAGAAAGGGTCAGAGAAAGTCTCCAGAAACAACCACAAAGCAAACAATAAAATGGCAATAAATACACAGCTATCAATAATTACTAGGAATATAAATGGACTAAACACTCCAATCAAAAGGGTGTCATAATGGATAAAAACTAAACAAAACAAAACCCATCTATATGCTACCTATCAGAGACTCATTTTTGACCTAAAGACACCTGCAGATTCAAAGTGAGAGGATGGGGAAACATTTATCACCAAATGAATGTCAAAAGAAAGCTGGAGTAGCAATACTTATCTTGGACAATTAGACTTTAAAACAAAGACTGTAGCAGACAAAGAAGGGCATTATATAATAATAAAAGGAGAAATACAACAAGAAGATACAATAATTGTAAATATGCACCCAACATGACAGCACCAAAATATATAAAACAGTTAATAACAAACATAAAGGAATTGATTGATTATAATATAGTAATAATAGGGCACTTTAGCAGCCCAATAACATCAATGGATAGATCATCTAAACAGAATATCAGCAAGGAAACAATGGCTTTGAATGACACACTGGACCAAATGGACTTAACGGATATATTTAGAACATTCTATCCTAAAATAGAATACACATTCTTTTCAAGTGCACATGGAACATTCTCCAGAAGGAACACATATTAGGCCACAAAATAGGCCTCAACAATGTCATACCATGCACTTTTTCTGACCACAACACTATGGAACGAAAAGTCAACCACAAAAAATCTGGAAAGATTACAGATACATGGAGGTTAATTAACATTACTAAACAATGGGTCAACCAGAAAAATCAAAGAAGAAATAAAAAAAAAAAACATGGAAACAAATGAAAATGAAAATAGTCCAAAACCTTTAGGATGCACCATAAAGGTCCTCAAAGGGAAGTTTATAGCAATACAGGCTTATCTCAGGAAGTAAGAAAAACATCTCAAATAAATAACCTAACCTTACAACCAAAGGAACCAGAAAAAGAATAACAAATGAAGCCTAAAGCCAGCAGAAGGAAGGAAATTACAAACATTAGATCAAAAATAAAAGACACAGGAACTAAAAAAAGACCCTTACAGAACAGAGTAATGAAAACAGGAGCTGATTTTTTGAAAAAAGTCATTAAAATTGATACACCTTTAGCCAGACATCAAAAAGAAGAAAGAACCCAAATAAATAAAATCACAAATGAGACAAGAGAAATAACAACCCACACTACAGAATTACAAACAATTAGAATATTATGAAAAACTATATGCCAACAAGTTGGACAACCTGGAAGAAATGCATAAATTCCTGGAAATCTATAAATTACCAAAATTGAAACAGGAATAAATAGAAAACTTGAAGAGACTGATAACCATGAATGAAATTGGATCAGTAATCAAAAACCTCCCAACAAACAAAAGTCCAGGATAGATGGCTTCACAGGTGAATTCTACCAAACAGTTAAAGAGTAGCTATTCTTCTCAAGCTACCCACAAAAATAGAAAAGGGAGTAAAACTTCTAAATTTGTTCTATAGTGCCAGCATTACTCTGATACTAAAACCAGATAAAGACACAACACAAAAAAGGGAACTACAGGCAATATCTCTGATGAATCTAGATATAAATCCTCAACAAAATACTGGCAAACCAAATCCAACAATACATTTTAAAAATCATTCACCATGATCTAGTGGGATTTATTCCTAGGCTGCAAGGGTGGTTCAGTATTTCCAAATCAATCAACGTGATACCTCACATTAATAAAGGATAGGTAAGAGCCATATAATCATTTTAATAGATGCACAAAAAGCATTTGACAAGGTACAACATCCAATGAAAACCCTCAACAAAGTAGGCTTAGAGGGAACATACCTCGGGGCACCTGGGTGACTCAGTTGGTTAAGTGTCTGCCTTTGGCTCAGTTCATGATCCCAAGACTGTAGGATTGAGTCCCAAGTCAGCAGGGAGCCTGCTTCTCCTTCTTCTCCTTCTGCTGCTCCCCTGCATGTACTCTCTCGCGTACTCTCTTTCTCTGTCAAATAAATAAATCTTAAGAAAAGAGGGAACATATCTCAACATAATAAAGGCCATGTATGAAAACCCACAGCTAATATCATTCTCCCTGGGGAAAAAAATGAGACCTTTCTTCTATGGTCAGGAATAAAAAAGAAATGTCCATTCTTACCACTTTTATTCAACACAGTACTGGAAGTCCTAGCTACAGCAATCAGCTAACAACAATGACAACCAAAAAATAAAAGACATTCAAATCAGCAAGGAAGAAGTCAAACATTCAGTATTTGTAGATGACATTATACTATTTATAGAAAACCCAAAATATTCCATCAAAAGACCTGCTCGGCTGGTAAACAAATTCAGTGAAGTCCCAGGATACAAAATCAATGTAAAGAATCTGTTGCATTTCTATACATCAATAATGAAGCAGCAGAAAGAGAAAGTAAAGAATCATTCCCATTTTAAGTACATACAAAATAGTAAGATACTTAGGAATAAACCTAACTAAAGAGAAAAAGACCTATACTCTGAGAACTATACAACACTTATGAAAGAAATGGCAGATAACACAAAGAAATGGAAAGACATAACATGCTCATGGATTGGAAGAAGAGATTATGTTAAAATATTAGCCCTAAGTAACCTACACATTTAATGCAATCCCTATAAAAATATCATCAGCATTTTCCACAGAGCAGGAACAATTCTAAAATTTGTATGGAACCACAAAATACCTGAATAGCCAAAGAAATCTTGAAAAAGAAAAGCAAAGCTGGAGGCATCACAATTCCAGACTTTGAGTTGTACTACAAGGTATAATAATCAATGTATGGTACTGACACAGATATAGACACATAAATCAATGGGACAGAACAGTAAACCCAGAAATGGACCCACAGGTATATGGCCAACTAATCTTTGACAAAGCCAAAAAGACTATCCAGTGGAAAAAAGAAAATCTCTTCAACAAATGGTGTTGGCAAAATTGGACAGAAACATGCAAAAGAAACTGGACGACTTTCTCAAACCGAACACAAAAATGAATTAAAGATGGATTAAAGACATAAATGAGAGCCCTGAAACCATAAAAATCCTAGGTGATAACACAGACAATAACTTCTTTGCCATTGCCCATAGCAGCTTCTTTCTAGATATGTCTCCTGAAGTAAGAGAAAGAAAAGCAAAAATAAACTGTTGGGATTACATCAAAATAAAAAGCATCTGTACAGTGAAAGAAACAATCAACAAAACCAAATGGCAGCCTTCTAACTGGGAGAAGATATTTGCAAATGACATATCCAATAAAGGGTTAGTATCCAAAATACATAAAGAATTTATAAAATTCAACACTCAAAAAGTGAATAATCTGATTAAAAAAGGCCAAAGAACTTGAATAGACATTTTCCCAAAGAAGACATACAGATAGCCAACAGACACATAAAAAGATGTTCAACATCACTTACCATCAGGGAAATACAAATTAAAACTGCAATGAAGTATTCCCTCACACCTGTCAGAGTGGCTGAAATTTAAAAACATAAGAAACAGCAGGTACTGATAAGGATGTGGAGAAAGGGGAACCATTTTCCATTGCTGGTGGGAATGCAAACTGGTGCAACCACTCTGGAAAAGAGTATGGAGGTTCTGCAAAAAGTTAAAAAAATTAACTATCCTATGATCCAGCAATTGCACTGCTAGATATTTATCCAAAGTATACAAAAATCCTGTTTTGAAGGAGCACATGCACCCCGATGTCTATAGCAGCATTACCAACAACAGACAAATTGTGAAAAAAGCCCAAGTGTCCATGGATTGATAAATGGATAAAGAAGATGTGGTAGATATATATAATGGAATATTATGCAAAGAGAATGAAATCTTGCCATTTGCATTAATGTGAATGGATCTAGGGAGTATTTATGCTAAGTGAAATAAGTCAGCCAGAGAAAGAAAAATACCATATGATTTCACTCATATGTAGAATTTAAGAAACAAAACAAATGAACGAAGGGAAAAAAAAGAGATGAGGGGTGCAAACCAAGAAACTATAGAGAACAAATTGATGGTTACCAGAAGGAAGATGGACAGAAGGGATGGGTTAAAATGGGTGATGAGAACTTGTGTACACTTGTGCGACGAGCACTGGGCGATGTATGGAAGTGTTGAATCATTGTATTGTACACCTGAAACTAACATTGCATTGTATGTTAACTAACTGGAATTTAAATAAAAACTTTAAAAAATTAATTATTTATTTTCATGAACTCTGTATTACTTCACCTTACCTGTGAAAATCTTGTGACAATATAACTTCATTTACTCCTGAGTCACCTATGTTAAAGTTGTTATATATTTTACATCTATGTATATTATAGATGTCATAAGAAAATGTAATTTTTATTTTGAATAAAAATGTAGTTTAAAGAAATTAAAAAGCAAACATAATAATTTACATTTATCATGATATTTGTCATATCTGATGTTCTTTTTCTTCTCCTGAACATCCAAATTTCTGGCAGAGACACAGGCAGAGGGAGAAGCAGGCTCCATGCAGGGAGCCCTACACAGGAATCAATCCCAGTTCTCCAGGATCAGGCCCTGGGCTGAAGGCGGCACTAAACCGCTGAGCCACCCGGGCTGCCCATTTCTTTTTATTTATATTCAATTAACTGACTCTTTAGGAAGTTCCATTTTGCTTTTAAGCCCATAAGTGAATTAAAAAGTGTTTAGACACTGTATTTTTCAGTTTTAAGATTTCTATATGAATATTTTCATGATTTCTATTACCTTGCTGAAATATTTCATTTCATCTATTGCAAGCATATTCTCCTGTACTTTTATGCACATAGTTATAAGAGGTCTTGTAAAATTAACTTCTGGTAATTTGAACATATGGGTCACCTCTGGATCATCAATTATCTTTTCTCTTGAGAATGGCTCACATTTTCTTGTTCTTCATGTATAATTCTGGATTATATTTGGATATTGTAAATATTATGTTTTAGAGATTCTGAAATGTGTTATTATGTCCTAAAAGTTGTGTATTAAATTTTATTTTATAATACATTTAGCTTGGTTGGGCTCAAAGTTTTAAATTTTGCATCTTGACTGGCAGCTTAAGTTTCTGTTTGGTTATTTGAAATAAATTGATTTGTTTAGAGTCTACTCTATATATGCCTAGTTCAGGGTAAGCCAGGGTGGTTGACAGAGTTCATGCATTAAGTTTGGGGCTCCCTCTGTCTGGTTCTCTCCTTTCTGGGATAGCCGCCTCACTTTCTAGTGGCCGTGGTTTCAGCAAACTTTCTACTTTGGTTGTTTAATCCAGAAGGATTATGAGTTCTAGTTGTTCTGATAGCTGTCACCTATGGTTTGCACTAAGGCTGAGACCTCTCTTATAATTGGTTCCCTCAGTCCTGAAATTTCATTCTTACAAGTGTCAACTGTATCCAGAATCTGCCTGATATTTTCACTCTCAAATGCTTCCAGGTCCTCATATTTTTGTGTGTTTGTCTTGAGTTTATAATTCTTATCTGCAGAGGATGGATAAGAAAGTGGAATCATAATAGTTCTTTTGCTCTTATGGCTAATTGTAAGACTTCTGTCATTCCTGGGGCTATCTCTCTTGGTTTATTTTACTTCTGGTTATTGGTCTCATTTTTCTGCTTCTTTGCTTTTCAAGAAATTTTAAATGGTTGGGCATTGTGTATATTTGCTATCTTATTTTTTTCTTCCAAGATTTTGTTTAAATTCAAGTTACTTAATGTGAAGTATGATATTAGTTTTAGGAGTAGAATTCAGTGATTCATCACTTACATATAATGCCTAGTGCTCATCAGAACAAATGCCCTCCTTAACGCTCATCACCCATTCAGCCCATGCCCCCCCCACCTCCCTTCCAGCAACCCTCAGTTTGTTCTCTTATAGTTAAGAGTCTCCTACGGTTTGCCTCCCTCTCTGTTTTTATCTTATTTTATTTTCCTTCCCTTTTCATATGTTCATCTGTTTTATTTCTTTTTTTTTTCTTTTTTTTTTGTTTTATTTCTTAAATTCCATATTTGTCTTTCTCTGCCTTATTTTGCTTAGCATAATACATTCTAGTTCCATCCATGTTGTTGCAGATGACATAATTTCATTCTTTTTGATGGCTGAGTAATATTCCATTCTCTGTGTGTGTGTGTGTGAAACATATCTTTATGGATTCATTAATTGATGGACATTTTGGTTCTTTCCATGTTTTGGCTATTGTGGATAATACTGCTATAAACATCAGCATGCATGTGCCCCTTCAAATCAGTATTTTTGTATGCTTTGGATAAATACCTAGTAGTGCAATTGCTGGGTCATAAGGTAGTTCTATTTTTAACTTTGTGAGGAATCTCCATACTGTTTCCCAGAGTGGCTGCACCAGATTGCATTCTCATCAATGGTGGAAGAGTGTTTCCTTTTCTCCTCATCCTTACCAACATGTTGTTTCCTGTGTTGTTAGTTTTAGACATTCTGACAGGTGTGAGGTGGTAACTCATTGTGGTTTTGATTTGTATTTCTCTGATGATGAGTGATGTTGAATGTTTTTTTCATGTGTCTTTTAGCCATTTGTATATCTTCTTTGGAGAAATATATGTTCATGTTTTCTGTCCATTTCTTAACCGGATTATTTATTTTTTAGGTGTTCAGTTTGGTAAGTTCTTTATAGATTTTGGATGCTAACCTTTTATCAGATATATCATTTGCAAATATCTTCTCTCATATCATTGGTTGCCATTTAGTTTTGTTGATTGTCTCCTTTGCTGTGCAGAAGCTTTTTATCTTGTTGGAGTCCCAATAGTTCATTTCCTTTTGTTTGCCTTGCCTCTAGAGATGTATCTAGTAAGAAATTCCTGCAGCCAAGGTCAAAGAGGTTACTGCCTGTGTTCTCTAGGATTTTGATGGATTCCTGTCTTACTTTTAGGTCTTTCATCCAATTGAATTTATTTTTGGGTATGGTGTAAGAAAGTGGTCCAGTTTCATTCTTCTATATGTTACTGTCCAATGTTCCTAAATGGTTTGTTGAAGAGATTGTCTTTTTTCCGGTGTTTTTTCTGCTTTGATTAGTCGACCATATAATTAGTCGTGGATCTATTTCTGGGTCTATTCTGTTCCATTGATATATATGTCTGTGTTTGTGCCAGTCCTGTTTGTCTTGGTCACTGCAGTTTTGTAACATAGCTTGAAGTCTGGAATTGTGATGCCTCCAGCTTTGCTTTCCTTTTTTCCTTTTTTTTTTTTTTTTTTTTTTTTAGATTTTTATTTATTTATTCATGAGAGACATAGAGAAGCAGAGACATATACAGATGGAGAAGTAGGCTCCCTGTGGGGAGCCCAATGCAGGACTCCATCCCAGGGCCCCAGGTTCACATCCTGAACTGAAGGCAGACGCTCAACCACCGAGCCACCCAGGATCCCCAGCTTTTCTTTTCTTTTTTCTTTTCTTTTCTTTTTTTCTTTTCTTTTCTTCTTTTCTTTTCTTTTCTTTTCTTTTCTTTTCTTTTTTCCTTTTCTTTTGTGTGTATATATATTTTTTTATTGGTGTTCAATTTGCCAACATATAGTATAACACCCAGTGCTCATCCCATCAAGTGCCCCTCTCAGTGCCCGTCACCCGGTCGCCCCATCCCCCACCCACCTCCCCTTCCACCACCTCTTGTTCATTTCCTAGAGCTAGGGGCCTCTCATGTTCTGTCACCATCTCTTATATTTCCTGCTTTCTTTTTCAATGTTACTTTGGTTTTTGGGGTCTTTTGGGGTTCATACAAATTTTAGAATTGTTTGTTCTAGCTCTGTGAAAAATGCTAGTGGTATTTTGATAGGGATTGCATTAAATGTGTAGATTTTTTGCGTAGTATAGACATTTTCACAACGTTCTTCTAATCCATGAGCATGGAATATTTTTTCCATTTTGTGGTGTCATCTTCAATTTCTTTCATAAATGTTGTATAGTTTTCAGAGTAGGAATTTTTTATCTCTTTGGTTTGATTTATTCCTAGGTATCTTATGGTTTTTGGTGCATTGTAAGTGGGATTAGTTCCCGTTCTGCTTTCTGATTTCTCTTTCTGCTACTTCATTATTGGTGTATAGAAATGCAAAAAATTTCTGTATCTTGTTTATATCCTGAGACTTTGGTGAATTCCTATATCAGTCCTAACAGTTTTTTGGTGGCGTTTTTGCGTTTTCTACATAGAGTAGTATGTTGTCTGTGAAGAGTGAAAGTTTAACTTCTTCCTTCCTGATTTGGATGCTTTTCATTTCCTTATATCATCTGGTTGCTGAGTCTAGTACTGGGTCAATACTATGTTGAATGACAGTGGTAAGAGTGGACATTGCTGCTCTTTTCCTGATGGAAAGAAAAAAAGCTCTCAGTTTTTCACCGTGTGGATGACAGTAGCCATGGGTTTTTCATATTTGGCCTTTATGATGTTGAGGTATGTTCCTTCTATACCTACTTTCCTGAAGTTTTTATCAAAAAAGGATGCTGCATTTTGTCAAATGCTTTTAATGCACCTATTGAGAGGATCATATGGTTCTTACCTTTCTTTTATCTATGTAGTGTATAATATTGATTGATTTGCCAATATTTAGACACCCCTGCAGTCTAGAAATAAATCCCACTTGATTGTGGTGAATAATCCTTTTAAAGTACTGTTGGATTCAATTACCTCGTATATTGTTGAGAATTTTTGCAACCATGTTCATCAGGTATATTGGTGTATAATTCTACTTTTTAGTGGGGTCTTTGTCTGGCTTTAGAATCGAGGTAATGCTGGCCTCACAGAATGAGTTTGGAAGTTTTCCTCCCATTTCTAGTTTTTGGAACAGTTTCAGAAGAACAGATATTAATTCTTCTGTAAATATTTGGTAGAATTTCCCTGGGAAGCCATCTGGTCCTTGTTGGGAGATTTTTGATTACTGATTCAATTTCTTTGCTCGTTATGGGTCTGTTCAAATTTTCTATTTTTTCCTGTTTCAGTTTTGGTAGTTTATATGTTTCTAGGAATGTATCCAATTCTTCCAGATTTCCCAATTTCTTGGCATATAATTGCTCATAATATTCTCTTATTATTGTTTGTATTTCCGTGGAGTTGGTTGTGGTCTCTCCTCTTTCATTCATGATTTTGTTTATGTGGATTGGTTCTCTTTTCTATTTAATAAATTTGGGTGGGAGTTTAATCAATTTTGTTAATTCTTTCAGAGAACCAGCTTCTGCTTTCATTGGTCTGTTCTACTGTGTGTGTGTGTTTTTTTAATTTCGATGTGATTTATTTCTGTTGGAATCTTTATTTCCTGTCTTCTCCTGGTAGTAGGCTTTACTTGCTATTCTTTTCAGCTCATTTAGGTGTAAGGTTAGGTTGTGTACTTGAGACTTTTCTTGCTATATATCTCCCTCTTTTGACTACCTATGTTGCATCACAAAGGTTTTGGACTGTTGTGTCTTCATTATCATTTGCTTCCATGTATTAAAAAAAATTCTTCTTTAGTTTCCTAGTTAACCTATTCATTCTTTAGTAGGATCTTCTTTAACTTCCATGTATTTGTGGTCTTTCCAAACTTTGTCTTGTGTTTAACTTCAAGATTCAAGCATTGTGGTCTAAAAATATGCGTGGTATGACCTCAGTCTTTTTCTACCAGTTGAGGCCTGATTTGTGACTCAGAATCTGATCTATTCTGGAGAATGTTCCATGTGCACTTGAAAAGAATTTGTATTCTGATGCTTTAGGATAAAATGCTCTGAATATATCTGTTAAGTTCATCTGGTCCAGCGTGTCATTCAAAGCTATTATTTCCTTGTTTAGCTTTGGATTTGATTTTGTGGGTCTAGATTTGTCCTCATTTTAGCTTTATTTTTTTTTCTAAGTTAAATTCTATTAGCCAACATATAGTGCGTTATTAGTTTAAGATGTAGAGTTCAGTAATTCATCAGTTGCATATAACACTCGGTGTTCATGACATCATGTGTCAGCCTTTCTCACTTTAGCTCTAGAGTAATCTTGCTTCTAAGGAATTAACTTTCTGGGGATATCAACTCAATGCCTGAAGTGTTCAGCAATCTTTCTCTACTCTGGATGGTCATAGCCTCAACTCCCAGACCTGTGTGATCTCTGGAATATCCATTTAATTCAGAGATCTCTGATAGTTTCTGTCAGGACTTACAAAATCTCTCCAAGTGTAGTTTAATATGGAGTCAAAATTCAGTGGAACTTCTATGCAGATTTCTGGAGTTCCTTTTGTGCATGACTTCCTCTTCTCATAATATGCCCTGCTAATTTCATCTGTGCTAGTAACACTATATGCTTATTTTTTGTCTCCTAACTCTGGTAAGATCACTGGGCTCTCTTTGGGATTTATATTTTCTTGGGGCATCATCTGTAAAGTGGTTACGGGCAGAAAGACAATATAATTTGAAACTCAACTCATTTATTTCCTTTTTTTCAGATACCACAATACTGCACTGCATGTTTTCTAATATACAAAAATTGTTTTATGTACTTTGTGCACTTATATAGCCATTTATGGGGGAGGCTTAGCTTGATAACCATTTCTGCATAGCTGGAAGAGGAAGTTCCCGTTTCCACAAAAGCTGAACAAATGTGAATTATCAGGTCTTACCTACAAAGACTCTAAATATGTTTGTGCAGGGACTCAAGAGCTTTCATTTAGTAGTTCTCTTTCATGGTAATTCTGATGTAGGTAATTAGAGTGTCATACTTGGATAAAGTTAAGATAAAGGAAACAATACCATCTGATTTATTGTAATTAAAGTCAGGTTGGAGGCCAAATGTCAACATGGTGGTATCTTGAGTATTCAGATAAAGTCAAGAAAACAGGACAGCAATAGGAGATACACAAGCCTTTCAGAGATTGGGAAGAGTCTGATTAGAATCTGGGACCACTGAAATAAAGATTCTGTTTGAAATATTAACTGGGAGTAACTGAAAACAGAAGAGGAGAATCTTCCTGCCAGATGCGGAAGATGTTGGTAGGTGCATAGATTAAGGAAGCTTTGTTCTAGTTTTGGCTTGTGGTCACTGACAGCATAGCCCTTGAGTGCAAACTAAAAGCCAGAGGGACATGTATCCCCTCTGATCTCTGCTGCCACATTTCTCACCACAAAACTTTGCAGCCAAGTATTCTCCAGGCACTCCAGGTTCTTCTAAGCAGAGCTGCCATGCTTCCTGGAAGATATTACTGTTTATATCAACCTGGTCTCAAGAGCTGTCTAAAAGAGCAAAGGGATTTACTGCTCAAAGGAGATGAAAGATTGGAAGAAGCCAAAGATCTTAACTCAGAGCGAACCCATTAAAGATATTTTGCCTTGTCAGAGACTGTCTGTATGCCAGCTCCATAAAAAGGAACATCTAAAGTCAGAGATTTATAAAGACAGAATGGCAGGTAAGAAGGCAAAAATTTGTTTTCCCCCAATGATACAGATAGAATTCAGTTATGTTGACTGCCATATAATAATTGACTTTCTTTACAGCCCTATCTTTATCATTCCTTACTGAGCTAACTTTTCTCAGTAACTGATTTCCTGAATGCTTGATTTTGTTGAGACTTCCATTAAAGTCACTGTTCCCAACCTGAACTTATGCTTAGAAGACAAAGTTGAAAAGGCAGACCCTAAATAATCTTTTCTACACTCTACAACAGCAAACAAAGTCTACTCTTGCTTATCTGTAGCTCCCAAAGTTAATCTCAGGCTTTAGCTCTCAAGTCCCTCTGGTTCATTTTGGGTTTTTAGTTCCCTAAGAGCCATTGTCCTATGCATCATTATCCCTTACAGTGCCTTTTACCAGAAGCCAGATATGCTGGCATTAGAGTTCCCTTGTAATACCCTACGACCACCTCTGCCTTAAAATACTGCTAGCTGCCAAACCCCACAACAGAGGACAAAGCAAAAAAGGGAGGCTGGTGCTGCAATGCAGAATCACAAATGAAAATATCAGCCAGCTTTAAAGGCATCAGATTATCTCCCTAGTCAAACTGCCAGCCTCTGTCAAGGAGTGAAATGGTGTTTCTTGATGTGTTGAAAGCAGCACTGCGATGAAAGGAAGATAGTGCCCTTATCCAGCTGAAATTTTGAACTGGATACCCTGTGGGAGTCTTGTATACAGTCTTTGACTCATCACAATAAAGACTGGCTGCTGACAGCTTATCAACTTTGACTTCTGGCCAAAACTCCAAAACTTGGCTTCCTTTTTTTTTTTTTTTTTTACCCCTCCTCCAAATTCTTCCATTTTTTCCTTTTCTAACTTCTTCCACCCATTATTTAGATATTGAAGGTTTTCTTGGATCTGAAGGCTGTCTTGACCATAGCAGTATTAGTCCAGTGGCTTACTAGCCAAAGCATGCTGGACATTTTGGTCCTGCTATTCATAATGCAGTTAATATTTATTGATCACTTTACTAGATGCTAGAGATGTAGAAATAAAGAAACGTAGTTGCTGCACTCAAGGAGAACTTCCACAAGTGTGTTCCTAGATCCACCTACATCAGGATTACTTGCAGAAGCTTGTTAAAAATCTAGTTTTCTGGGTCCAACTAAGATTTACTGAGTGGAAATTTCTGAAGTTAGATGCAAGAATCTACATTTTTAATTAGTTCCCCAGGTGGTTCTTAAGCACATTGCATCTTGAGAACTACTAGTAAATGCACAAATATGGAATTAAAATTTTAATAAAGTAATTAAAAGATGAAAGGATGGCATAGGGGAGGGAAATTTCAATTGAGACACATGGGTTAAGAGGGGCCTGTGGAAGTGATACTTAAATTAAGACTTGAGAGAATAGTGGAATTATTCAGATGAAGGATTTGGGGGAAAAAATTCTTCAAGCAGGGCGAAAACTTACTCAAAAGTCCTCAGGTGAGGGATCCCTGGGTGGCGCAGCGGTTTGGCGCCTGCCTTTGGCCCAGGGCGCGATCCTGGAGACCCGGGATCGAATCCCACATCAGGCTCCCGGTGCATGGAGCCTGCTTCTCCCTCCGCCTGTGTCTCTGCCTCTCTCTCTCTCTCTCTCTGTGACTATCAAAAATAAAAAAAATAAAAAATAATAATAAAAAAAAAGTCCTCAGGTGATAATACTGATGCTTTCCTAGTCCACAGTATCTTGTCCTAGGAAATATGAGCATGTAAAGACATGCACCCTGTAATCTGGGTTTAGCTCCTCTTCTCTGCTTTTCCCTAGCCTAAAAATTTCCCTAATAGGACCCAAGTTAAATTAGGAGTTTATAAACTTTTATATAGGTCCAAACTTAACAAGATAAATATTTATTTTCATATCACCCTATCTTATTCCTTTCTTTACTTTTTCAATAGTAAAATTTATTATTTAAATAATAATAATGAATAAAATTTATTATTATTTCAATAATAAAATAAAACATGCAGAGAAAAAAATCAAGTACTATATACTGTATTGTTTACAGGGACCCATGCATATTTACATGTAAATATTACCAGTAGGAACTTTATAGTTATGTGTGAGGTGAATATCTTATGTAAAAATCTCTGATGATGAATTTCCAGGCAAATCTAACCTGAATTGAGATATCACACAGTTTGAATCCTGTGGGGATTCTGGAAATCCTGAGTTCAGTGAGCTATTAAGCTAAATATATGCAAATAAAAATTAGCAATCTGGAAAATAAATAGTGCACATTCTAACTGATCTTACGATCAGGTCATTTGAACCTATAGAGCAATTACTATTCACACTCCTTCATGCAGAAGAAGAGATTTAGCAGTTTTCTGATGACAATGGCCTTTTTTGTATTAATCTGCGATGAAAAGGAAGAAATCAAATTATCATTGTTTTTAGATGATATACTTTTGCACTTAAAATTCAAAAGAATCTATACATAAGTTATTACGGTTAATAAACAAATTGAACAAGGTTTCTGGGTATATACAAATCAATTTTTATTTGCAGGTGCTAACAAAAAGGAGTTAGAAAATAACAGTAACATCAAGAACTTAAGACATGGAGTATGTATGATGAAAGATATGAAAGACCACAGAAAACTATTAAACATCAATGAGAGGAATTAAAGGAGACTTAAATTGGTGAAGAGATATTCCATATTCGTGGTTTGAGATCCAATTTTCCAGAATGAATGACTGTAATGGCTCTTTAGTTTCAAAAAGTATATCTGAAATAGGATAAATAAAAATATATCCATTTCTAAACATATCTAGTGATGTAACAGAACACCAAATAAAACAGATAATCTTAAAAGTACCAGATAGAAAAACAGATTTCTTATAATGGAATGGCAACTAGACTGACAACTGACTTCCCAGAGAGACAGTGGAATCCAAGGGGTTATGAAATATGTAGTTGAAATAAATAACTGTTGATCTAGAATTATATTCCCAGTGAAATATCCTTCCAGATTGAGCACATAATAATGACATTTAAAAATAACAAGTAACAGAGAACACTAGTGGAACTTTTAAAGGATGTTGTTCATGAAGAAGGAAGGTGATCTCAGAAAGAATGTCTGAGATATAAAAGAAACTGTGACAAAAAATTGCTAAACATGCATAAATACAAGTAAATAAAAAATGTGAAAGGCAAAAAAATGAAGAGCTAAAAAACAAGAGAGGATTAAAAAACTGTCACATATAACAGGCAGTGACTATGTGTGCTTTGGCTGCTTAAGTTACTTGGAGAGAAGGTAGGAATAGTTTTCTACTTTGTTAAGTATAACTCATGTTAAAATTTGAAATATCTAACATAATAAGAAAGAGTAAATGATTTCCAAGCCAAAAGAGGAGAAAAATAGAATTAAAAGACAAACAAACAAACAAAAATCTCAATCAATTCAAAAGTACACATGAAATGAGAAGTTAAAAACATAAAATGTAGAAGAAAGAAGTAAAGAGAAAGTAATGAATGAGTTGGCAAAAATAAATCCAAATATATCACAATTAGGGCAGCCTGGATGGCTCAGCGGTTTAACGCCTGCCTTCGGCCCAGGGCATGATACTGGAGTCCTGGGATTGAGTCCCAGGTTGGGCTCCCTGCATGGAGCCTGCTTCTCCCTCTGCCTGTGTCTCTGCCTCTCTCTCTCTCTCTCTCTCTCTCTCTCTCTGTGTGTCTCATGGATAAATAAATACAATATATATATATATATACACACACACATCTATCACAATTAATGTTAATTGATAAAATCCTCAGTTAAAACAAAAATAACAAATTCATCTATATTCTATTTCAAAGAGCTTAAAGAATAAAGACCAAAAAGAAAAAAAAAACAGTTGGAAAATAAAAGATTTAGAAGATTTCAAATAATTCATAACAGACATTTTTCTCTGTCAGTAATGGCATTAAAAACAACAAAGCTAAATTATAAAAATCCTATGTACTTGAAAATTTAAAAACATGTGAATAAAAGAAAAAAATCATAACATCATAACAGAAATCAGAAAATAGTTATAAGTAAATAAATAAAATATACTAAGCAACAGAACTTGTGGGATGCAGCTAAAATAATACTTCTAGGGAAATTTCTAATTTTAAGTGTTTATACTAGAAGAGAAAAAAGACTGAAAGATTGAGTTCAACACAGAACTAATAAGTTGGAACCAATAAATTTGTGATTCATAAATACAAACGCTAAATAGAAAAAATACAGAGTACAAAAAAATAAAAAAATATACAGAACTTAATATTTATGTATGAATACATTTGTTATAAAGCTTTAGAGAAGAAAAAGGCAATGGTTGGTAAGTACAAAATGGAGAATAGCGATTCCCTTTGGTAAAGAATGAAATGAGGAGCTTTCCAAAGCGGTTTTGAATGCGTAGATTTGCTTTGTTTTTTAAACTGAATGATAGGCATTCAGGGACTATTATTTAGGGACTATCACTACTTTCAATCCTTTTCATGAGTGTGAAATATTTTATAATAAATTAAACATTCTGTATATCACTCATTTTTTGCAATATTTTATCCCAACTATCTCAATCCTTTTTTGAGCTCATCACAATCTGTAGTCCTACAATTCTTACTTTTTCTCTAAACTTTTATTTCCCTTCACCTCCAGTATTGCTTGTGTTTCTTCCCAATCTAAACCAAGCCCTCCTGATGGATACCTTCATTCACATTCTTGCAGCAGTCTTTGGCCACTGGACTTTCAACCACATTCTCCTTCATCAGTTTTCTCAAGCCACCTGCTTTGGCTTTTATAATATCCAGGAGGGTGGATTACTGATATTTGCATTTGTAATCTTTCCCTTTTCAATCTCCTTTTGCTGCAATTTTTTTTTATGTGTGTGTATCTCTAAATATTGATGATTTCATAGGGTTCTATAGGTGGTCCATTAAATCTAATTTCATGTGCTTTTTCCTCTTGGATCATTTATTCTCCTGACTTCAATTAATCACCCATAAGTCTTTTTTTTTTTTTTAAGATTTTATCCATTTATTCATGATAGACAGAGAGAGAGAGAGAGAGAGAGAGAGAGAGAGAGAGAGAGAGAGGCAGAGACACAGGCAGAGGGAGAAGCAGGCTCCATGCCAGGAGCCCAACGTGGGACTGGGACTCCAGGATCGCGCCCTGGGCCAAAGGCAGGAGCTAAACTGCTGAGCCACCCAGGGATCTCCTTCTTCTTCTTCTTCTTCTTCTTCTTCTTCTTCTTCTTCTTCTTCTTCTTCTTCTTCTTCTTCTTCTTCTTCTTCTTCTTCTTCTTCCTCCTCCTCCTCCTCCTCCTCCTCCTCCTCCTCCTCCTCCTCCTCCTCCTTCTTCTTCTTCTTCTTCTTCTTCTTCTTCTTCTTCTTCTTCTTTCTTCTTTTTTTAATTTGAAGTTCAACTTGCCAACATATAGTATAACACCCAGTGCTCATCCTGCCAAGTGCCCCCTTCAGTGCCCATCACCCAGTCACCCCAACACTCTGCCCACCTCCCTTTCCACTACCCCCTTGTTCATTTCCCAGAGTTAGGTGTCTCTCATGTTTTGTCACCCTCACTGATATTTTCACTCATTTTCTCTCCTTCCCCTTTATTCCCTTCACTAATTTTTATATTCCCGAAATGAATGAGACCATATAATGTTTGTCCTTTTCCGACTGACGTATTTCACTCAGCATAATACCCTCCAGTTCCATCCACTCAAAGCAAACGTAACCACCCATAAATCTTGATCTTAATTCTGTTATCTCAAGGGAGACCTTTTCCCAGATTTCTGGATCTATTGGATTGCACACTTGATGGCACTGATTAAATGTTTAAAAGTTACCTTGAGTTTTTGAATTCCTTATTTTTCTTCTAAAATTAACTTTTATTTACTGATTTGAAGAAAACTCAACAAAACTAGAAATGGAAATCATTCAAGATTCTTTTCTATCACATCCCACATGAAATCAAAGAACAAATTTGATATAAATCTAAGAATCATCCTTAAAACTACTCAGTTTTGTTCCTATTTCTATGCTTTAGCTCATAGTTACCCAGAACATTAAATAGTTTTCTAATTCATCTTCCTGCCTCTACCTCTTGATTCTTACAGTTCATCCTTTATACTAATGCCATATATTTTTAAAAATATTTTATTTATTTATTCGAGAGACAGAGAGAGTCAGAGACACAAGCAGAGGGAGAAGCAGGCTCCATGTGGGGAGCCTAATGTGGGACTCCATCCGGGCCTCCAGGATCAGGCCCTGAGCTGAAGGTGGCGCTAAACCACTGATCCACCCGGGCTGTCTGCCATATTGTTCTTTATAAAATCTAAATTTTAGGGGATCCTGGGTGGCTCTGCAGTTTAGTGCCTGCCTTCCGCCCAGGGCGTGATCCTGGGGTCGTGGGATCGAGTCCCACATCGGGCTCCCTGCATGGAGCCTGCTTCTCCCTCTGCCTGTGTCTCTGCCTCTCTCTCTCTGTGCCTCTCATGACTAAACAAATAAAATTTAATAAATAAATAAAATCTAAATTTTATCGTCTCTGTCTTGCCTAAAACCATTTATAATTTCTCATTGCCTACCCAACAAATTTTAAACTCCGCAGTATGCACATAGGTTCATAATTATCTGCCTTCTATGTTTCCAGACTTATTCTTCATTCCCTTTTTCCCTCTTTCCTTTACCCTCTTGCCAACTACCAATATAATCTTGGTCGTTAATTATCAACATACTAACAGTTATTGAGCATTTATCTTTCAGCTATAGTATCCATCATTTTACATGTGCTGTCTTGTGTGATTTCCAAATTAACTTCATAAGGAAGGAACTTACCTCTATTTTGTCTGTTTTATAAGTGAGTATTATAGGCTAGTAAGTTGTAGATGGAGATGATTCTTTCTACAGAATTACTCACTGTTTTGCTAATCCTCAGACTGTTTCCACTCCAGGATCATGCTTTACAAGGGATTTTGACTCTCTTAACCCACAGAAGTTTCAGAACACAGTTAACATATGATTTTCTATGAGGCCTTGCCTTACTCTTTTAAATGGCATAGACTTGTTCTACATTTCTTCCATCATAATTTTCAAAAGACCTAATAGTATTTATTTTTTTCTCAACTCTCAGAAGTAAGTAACACTTGAAGCCAGCTTTCAACTTGCTTCCTTCCTTTGTTTTTATAAATTTATTTTTTATTGGAGTTCAATTTGCCAACATATAGAATAACACCCAGTGCTTCTAACTGTTGCAGATTGTAAGGGTTGGTATTGAAATCATTTGTCTTTATTTGATGAAGACTTAAAATAAGAGCCTTGTACTTGGTTGAAATTCAATATATATTTGTTGATTTGAGCTGTTGGATCAACTTCTTTTATTCATTTGTCAGTAACCTCCACTATACTATAATATTTAATATTATGATATAATATTATAATTATAAACTATATAACTATATATTATATAAATGTTTAGATCTTACATTCTCCTATCCGGTGGTTTAAGATAATGCCTCAAATTTAATAAATGTTTAGTAAACATTGATTAATTAAAGTAATGCATTCACCCAATGGTCTTTTTATTAGTCTAATTCCCGAGCTCCTTATTACCTTTATCACAAAGGATGAGTAGAATCAATGTAACTTTTCCTAAGGATTTACAAAAAAATTTTAACCTCAGCTTGTATTTGGGGGTATCTGCAAAACTGTCTTACCTTCTTCTAGTATTATCTATTCCTGAACCCAAATAGATAGTTTTATGAGTTTTCCATTTTAGTTAGCTTTATATGCTACTTAATTTATTTAGAGAAAGATAATGGCTAAATAATTCACTCTTTTTTGATCAATAAAAAAAAGGAAAATGTAAGAGATTCAATATGGTGGCAAAGGATGATCCTGAGCTCTCTCCCTCCCATGAATATTACAAATATACAGCTACATATGGAATAATTTCCTCTGAAAAAGACCAGAATACTGGATGAAAAGATCCTTCACAACAGAAGACAAAAAAAGGATAGCATCTAGATGGGTAGGAGAGGCAGAGACAATATTTTGCAAAACAAAAACAAAAACAAACCAGAACAGCAACAACAAAAAACCCCACCTCACATGTAGTGATCCACAACTAGGAGTGATTTTTCAAAATATGAAATTTCCCTGAGTAGTGAGGGATTTGTGTTCTACATCAGACACCCCAAACCTTAAATTCTGGTGAGAGACAAGTCTTCTAAATGTTAGGCTTTGAAAACCTACAGGGATTATGTCCAGGAAAACACAGAACTGTAGTGAAAGGAGAATTTGATATTAAAGGGTTCATGTGCAGACTTGCTCATCCTTGGACCCAGTACAAAAAAGACCAATTTGAGAAGCATCTAGAGCACATGTGAAGAAGACCCAATTACTAACCTTACAGTGCCTTCCAGAGAGCCAGGAGGCCATTGGGACTTTCTCCCAGGATGTAGACACTGGTGGGTGCCAAATTTGTGAACTCATCCTATCTTGCTAAGGTTGGTGCTGGTGAGCACCATTTTGAAACTGTCTCTCTGACCTGCTAAGGCTGGGAGGCATGCTCAGCTAAGAACCTTGCCTAGCCAAACCACATGTCACAGCCAGCCTGGGTGGCAACTAGTTAACCTCTAGATCCCAGCACAGCAGCATACCATGGCTGGACCAGATGACAATCCTGCTCATCCTTGTAATGCAAATGTGACCTTGGATATAGCAGGCAGGTGTATGCAGCCCCAAACAGATGCCCCTTATGTATCTAGCTTTGGTGGTCAGAGGGGATGGTGCTTTTGGCATCCTTATTTCTACATGAGCTGCTTCTTCAGGACAGGGAGGGACAGCTGATTTGCCTAATAAATAGAAATAGGCCAAGTGAAGAAGTAGAGGGATATGTTGTAAATAAAAGAAGAAAGAACCTCAGAAATAGATATAAACAATCTACTGATAAAGATTTCAAAGTAATGATCATAAAGATGTTTATCAAACTCAAAAGAATACATGTACATAGTAAGATCCTGTTATATAAGAAAGAGTTATACAGTTTTCAGAATACATATTATTTGCCTCTTTGGTTAGGTTTATTCTTGGATATCTTATGGGTTTTGGTGCAAATAAATGGGATTGATTCCTTGATTTCTCTTTCTGCTACTTCATTTTTTTAAAAAGATTATTTATTTATTTATTTATTTATTTATTTGAGACACACAGAGAGAGAGAGGCTGAGACACAGGCAGAGGGAGAAGCAGGCTCCATGCAGGGAGCCTGACATGGGACTCGATCCCAGGTCTCCAGGATCAGGCCCTGGGCTGAAGGCTGTGCTAAACAGCTGAGCCACCTGGGCTGCCCCCTCTACTATTTCATTATTGGTCTATAGAAATGCAATAGATTTCTATATGCTGATTTTGTATCCTGCAACTTTCCTAAATTTGAGTATCATTTGCAGCAATTTTTTTGATGGAGTCTTTTGGGTTTTCTGTATAGAGTATCATGTCGTCTAAGAATAGTGAAAGTTTGACTTCTTCCTTGCTGATTTGGATGCCTTTTATTTATTTTTGTTGTCTGATTGCTGAGACGAGGACTTCCAGTGCTATGTTAAATAATAATGTTGAGAATAGACATTCCCGCCTCATTCCTGACAGTAGAGGAAAAAGCTCTCAGTTTTTCCCCATTGAGGGTGATATTAAATTTGGGTCTTTCCTATATGGCCTTTACAATGCTGAGGTATATCCCCTTTGTACCTACGTTGCTGAGGGTTTTAATAAATATGGGTGTTGTACTTTGCTAAATGCTTTTTCTGCATCTATTGATAGGATCTACAGAACACCTATGAAAGAGATCAAAGATGGCACTAAGAAATGGGAAAGCATTCCATACTTCTGAATTGTAAGAACAAATATTGTTAAAATGTCTATACTACCCAAATTAATCTACACATTTAATGTAATCCCTATCAAAATACCAATGGCATTTCCCACAGAGCTAGAACCAACAAACAATCCTAGAACAAACAATCCTAAAATTTGTATGGAACCACAGAATACCTTGAATAGCCAAGCAATCTTGAAAAAGAAAAGCAAGGCTGTCACCCATTCACCCCCACCCCCACCCTCTTCCCCTTCCACCACCCCTAGTTCATTTCCCAGAGTTAGGAGTCTTTATGTTCTGTCTCCCTTTCTGATATTTCCCACACATTTCTTCTCCCTTCCCTTATATTCCCTTTCACTATTATTTATATTCCCTAAATGAATGAGAACATATAATGTTTGTCCTTCTCCGATTGACTTATTTCACTCAGCATAATACCCTCCAGTTCCATCCATGTTGAAGCACTGGGTGTTATTCTGTATGTTGGTAAATTTAACACCAATAAAAAATAAATTTATTATAAAAAAATCCCAAACCCTAGGAATTTCCATAACCAGAAGGTGCAGTATTTACATGAAATAAATGCCAGCATGTCACAGATGCATATGAAGGCCTACTTAAATAAATGGAGAGGCACATTATGTTTTTGGAAGACTTAATATTGTAAATAAAACAATTTTTCCCAAATTAGTTAATAAATTGAATGCAGTTTCAATCCAAAAAAAGAAAAAAGAAAAGCAAGGCTGGAGGCATCACAATTCCAGACTTGCAGGTATATTACAAAACTGTAGATATCAAGATAGTATGGTACTGGCACACACACAAAAAAGATGCATAGATCAATGGAACAAAACAGAAAACCCAGAAATGGACCCATAACTATATGGTCAACTGACTAATCTTTGACAAAGGAGGAAAGACTATCCAGTGGAATAAAGATAGTTCCTTCAACAAATGGTGTTGGGAAGACTAGACTGCAACCTGCAAAAGAAGGAAACTGGACCCTTTTCTTATACCATACCCTAAAATAAATTCAAAATGGATGAAAGACCTAAATGTGAGATAGGAATCCATCAAAGTCCTAGAAAACACAGGCAGCAACCTCTTTGATATTGGCTGTAGCAACTTCTTTCTATATATGTTTCCAGAGGCAAGGGGAAAAAAACAAACAAAAATAAACTATTGGGACTTTATCAAGATGAAAAGTTTCTACTCAACATAGAAAACAATAAACAAAACTAAAAGGTTACCAATGGAATCAGAGAAGACCTTGCAAATGACATATCTGAGAAAGGGTTAGTATCCAAAATCTAAAAGAACTTTTCAAATTCAACCCCTAAAAACCAAATTAATCCATTTAAGAAATGGGCAGAAGGTAGAATAGACATTTTTTCCCCAAAAAAGACATACAGATGGGTAACAGACACATGAAAAGATGCTCAACATCACTGTTATCAAGGAAATACGAATTCAAACTACAATGAGATATCACCTCACATCTGTCAGAATGGCTAAAATTAACAGCACAGGAAAAATCTTGGTGAGGATGCAGAGAAAAGGGAACACTCTTCCACCATTGGTGAGAATGCAAACTGGTGCAGCCATTCTGGGAAACAGTATGAAGATTCTTCACAAAGTTAAAAATAGAACTACCTTATGACCTAGCAATTGCACTACTAGGTATTTATCCAAAGGATACAAAAATACTGATTTGAAGGGGCACATGCTTGCTGATATTTATAGCAGCATTATCAACAATAGCCAAATTATGAAAAGAGCCCAAATTTCCACTGATGAATGGATAAAGATGTGGGGATATATATATATTATATATTATATATAAATTATAAATATTATATATTATAATTATATTATATAAAATATATTTTATATATTATATAAAATATACTTATAAATTATAATATAATATAAATATTATATATAAATATTGTTCACCCATCAAAAAGAATCAAATCTTGTCCTTTGCATCAATGTGGCTGGAACTAGATTATTATGGTAGGTGAAATAAGTCAGTCAGAAGAAGACAAATACTATATGATTTCACTCATATGTGGAATTTAAATGAAATAGATGGAATCACTTGGGTAGCTCTTTCAATTAAGTGCCTGATTCTTGATTTCAACTCAGGTCATGATCTCAGGGTCATGGGATTGAGCCCCACATCAAGCCCCACATCAGGCTCTGTGCTCAATGTGTAGTCTGCTAGTCTCTGTCCCTCTGCTCCTCCCCTCTTTCATGCTCTCTGTCTTAAATAAACAAACAAACAAACTCAATCTTAAAAAAAAAAAATGAAACAGATGAACATAGGGGGGAAAAAGAGAGAGAAGCAGACCATAAAGCATAATCAACTATAGAGAAAAAATGGAGATTGCTGGAGGGAGTGGGCAGGGGAATGGCTGAAATGAATGATTGATATTAAGGGCAGCATTTGTTGTGATGAGCGCTGGATATAATATATAGTGATGAATCACTAAATTCTGCTCCTGAAATGAATATTATACTATATGTTAACTAACTAGAATTTAAATAAAAACTTGAAACTAAAAATAAAATATAAAAATCCTTGATGGACAAAATATTAGAATATTTCAAACAGAAGTCACAGAGCTAAAGAATACAACACATGAACTGACAAATGCATTAAGGGTGTTAAGCAACAGACTGGATGAAGCCAAATATTGTATCAATGAGGTAGAAAAAAAGCAGTAGAATTAACCTATACATAGCAACAACAACAAAAAAAGAGAATTTTCAAAAAGGGAAGGTAACAGTCTTTTGGGATAACATTAAGTGGAATAACATTTGCACTATTGAGGTCCCAGAAGGAGAAAAGAGAAAGGTCCAGAAAACTTATTTGGAGAAATAATGGTCAAAATCTTGCCTAATCAGGAGAAGGAAACAGACATATAGTTCCAAGAAGTCCAGATAGTTCCAAATAAGTTGACCTGAAGAGATCTACACCAAGACACATTAGAATTAAAAGGGTAATCTTAAAAGCAGCAAGAGAAAATTGTTCCATACAAGGAAAACTCATAAGGCTATCAGTGTATTTTTCAGTGCAAACTTTGCAAGCCAGGAGACAGTAGCATGACATATTCAAAGTGCTAAAAGGGAAACACTTCCAAGAATTCTTTGCCTGGTGAGGTTATAACTCAGAATTGAAGGGGATTTTATGAGTGTTCCAGATAAACACAGGCTAAGGGGGTTCATCACAGCTATACTGGCCTCACAAGAAATATTAAAGGGCTTTTCTCAACTAAAAAAAAAATAGCACTAAATAGTAAGAAAACATATGAAATAAAAATCTCACTGGAAAAGTGAAATATAAATAAAAATAGTGGATTAATCACTTATAAAACTAGTATGAAGGCTACATGACAAAAATAGTAAAGTTAACTGAAATTATAATAATTAGGTAAGGGATACATAAAAAAGGGATATAAAACATGACATCAAAAATAAAATAGAGGGAGAAATACATAAAGTTTTAGAATGTATTCAAAATTAAGTTTCTCCTGGATCAACTCAAGAGAGTTATATACATAGGAAGTTATATGTGTAACCATAAAACAGAAACTTATAGTAAATACCCAAAAGAAAATTCGAAAGCTGTCTAAACATAAAACTAAAGAAAATCATCAAACCATAAGAGATGAGAGAAAGAGAGGAAGAAAGGACTAGAAAAGAACTATTAAAACGGCCAGAAAATGAAACCATATAATGTTTGTCCTTCTCCGATTGACTTACTTCACACAGCATAATACCCTCCAGTCCTTTTTTTTTTTAATTTTTTTTTATTGGAGTTCAATTTGCCAACATACAGCAGTGCTCATCCCGCCAAGTGCCCGGATCAGTGCCCATCACCCAGTCATCCCAACCCCCCGCCCACCTCCGTTTCCACTACCTCTTGTTCATTTCCCAGAGTTAGGTGTCTCTCATGTTTTGTCACCTTCACTGATATTTTCACTCACTTTTCTCTCCTTCCCCTTTATTCCCTTTCACTAACTTTTATATTCCCCAAATGAATGAGACCATATAATGTTTGTCCTTCTCTGATTGACTTACTTCACTCAGCATAATAACCTCCAGTTCCATCCACGTTGAAGCAAATGGTGGGTATTTGTCACTTCTAATGGCTGAGTGATATTCCATTGTATACATAGACCACATCTTCTTTATCCATTCATCTTTTGATGGACACCAAGGCTCCTTCCACAGTTTGGCTTTTGTGGACATTGTTGCTATAAACATTAGGGTACAGGTGTCCTGGCATTTCACTACATCAGTATTTTTGGGGTAAATACCCAGTAGTGCAATTGCTGGGTCATAGGGTAGCTCTATTTTTAACTATTTGAGGAACCTCCACACCGTTTTACAGAATGGCTGTACCAGTTTGCATTCCCACCAACAGTATAAGAGGGTTCCCCTTTCTCCACATTCTTTCCAGCATTTGTTGTTTCCTGTTTTGTTAGCAGTGAGCTTGAAACGCTCACTTATATCAATGGATGGATCATCCAAACATAAAATTAGTAAGGAAACATTGTTCTTCAATGATACACTAGACCAGATGAACTTAATAAATATATACAGAACATTTAACCTGAAAACAGAATACACATTCTTTTTGAATGCATGCAACACTATCCAGAATATACAATGTGTTAGGCCACAAGACAAGTCTCGGTAAATTTAAGACGATAGAAATCATATCAAGTACCTTTTCTGATCACGATAGTATGAAACTAGAACAATTACAAGATGAAAACTGGAGAAAATGGACATATGGAGCTTAAACAACATATATTGGGGGCACCTAGGTGGCTCAGTGGTTGAGCATCTGCCTTCAGCTCAGGTCATGATCCTGGGGTTCTGGGATTGAGTCCTGAATCAGGCTCCTCACAGGGAGCCTACTTCTCCTTCTGCCTATGTCTCTGCCTCTCTCTGTGTCTCTCATGAATAGATAAATAAAATCTTTATAAAACACATGCTACTGAACAAACTGTGAGTCATTAAAGAAATCAAAGAAAAAATATCAATATATCAAAGAAGAAATAAAAAATATCTAGAGACAAATAAAAACAAATATGATATAGCACAAATCTTTGGGATATAGCAAAAACAGTTCTGAGAGAGCCGATCATAGAATAGAAATGCACAGGCTTATATTCAGAAACAATAAAAATCTCAGGTAAAGAATCTAAATTTACATGTAAAGGGGCTAGAAAGAGAACAAATGAAGCCCAAAGTCAGTAGAAAAAGGAAATAATAAAGATCAGAGTGGAAATAAAAGAAGACTAAAAAGCAATGGAAGAGAACAATGAAAAAGTAAGAGTTAGTTTTTTAAAAAGATAAAAACGAAATTCACAAACCTTTGATGGACTAACCAAAAAAAGAAGGAGACCTCTAATAAAATTAGAAATGAAAGAGAAGTTATAACTGACATCACAGAAATACAAAGGATCATAGGAGACTACTATAAAAAACTATATGTCAAAAAATTGGACAGCCTGGAAGAAATGAATACATTTCTAGAAACATATTATCTTATAAGATCAAGTCATGAAGGAACAAAAGAATCTGAATGGACCTATTACTAGTAATGAGACTGACTTAGTAGCCAAAGACCTATAACAAACAAAAGTCCTGGATCCGATGGCTTCAGTGGTGAATTATACCAGACATTCAAAAAAGAATTACTACATCTCCTTCTCAAATTCTTCCAAAAATTAAAGAGGTAGGAAATACTTCTAAACTTATTTCATGAGGTTGGCATCATTCTGATATCAAAACCAGACAAGGACATCACAGAAAAGATTATAGGCCAATATCATTGATGAACATGGAGAAGAAATTCTCAACAAAATATTAGCAAATCAAATTCACCATAGATCATATACCATTGCACTTTAATCTATCATTGCACTTTAGTATTTAGAGACTTTGACTAGTGGATAGAGAACAATTAGAAGCAGAAAGCACTGTTTATCATAGTGTTATTTGTGGTAGTAGGAAGCAATCTGGCTTCCAACTCTGGGTGAATATTAACACAAGGTAGATACATATGATGGGATATTTGCAGAAACTAGAAAGTGAAAATGGGATATATGTAGCAAGGAGACTGTATCTTAAAAATATGTTGCTGAGTGAAAAAAAGTAAGAAGGCTAGTATCTATAACACAACATTAGCAGTTTATATTAGGTGTCATGTACACAGCAACTGTTCCTATTTTTGAGGCTGTGTATAAAGAAAAGGTTTAAAAACAAGCTGATGAGGAGAGTTGACCACAGTATGAGAGCAAGACATAGGACAACAGAATGGGAATGAAAAGGGAATAAGTTAATAAATAATGAAGAGGGGTGCCTTATGCAGACCAATAACAATATGCCACAGCCTGAAGAGTATGGTTAACTCAACTCTCTGTAACTGGGGTCTTTTAAAAAATAGAATTAAATTTAAATTAAAGAGAGTAGCAGTGTCAGTTGATGACCTGGAAATGAAGTGTACTTGAAACTGCTATAAAGGAAAATATGGTGTGCAAAATTTAATTTGCATACTGTTTCAAAACAAGCTGAATGTAACATGAGGCAAACTGCCTCACATATTTTTTGTGCAGCAGAGAATATTCATTCTTTAATCACAGAAGAGATATAATACCATTCTTCTTTCACTGTATCATGTTGCTTATGTACTCTTGTGTTAATCTCAACAAATGCATAACATTTTTCATTTAGCAGCTAATTGACTCTCAGTCAGGTCTATGGAAATTGTCTGGGTTGGGACACACAGATAGATAGGACCAAAGAGGTTCTTCTTGCCCTTGCCAATAATAGAAGGGAAGTTAAATAACCTCCTGGTACAAATACATATTGTTCTTTGTCAATGTTTAAAGGTATTCTTGCTCAGACCTTATGACAGAAACACATTAGCTTATGATAGTACTGGTGGTAACCATGTTTATGATATAGCAGTAAAAACAATCATAATCCCAACGATAGATTAGGGAGTGGACTAACCCCAGGTCCCTACAGTCTGACAACTATATAGTAAATCCTCAGGTAGATCTATCAGCACAATGATGACAGAGGCTTATATAAGACTGAGCTAATATTTCTTCTGGGCTTGCATCCAATAGCTAGGGATTGTAGGGAAATCTTGCTTGTGGTAATTAAGTCCTAATTCAATAATTATTTGAGTAGGAAAGGGTTAAAACCAATGTTGATCTTTGCATACTTCAGTTTTTCTATTTTCAGAACCTATCATCTTAAAAAAAAAAAAAAAGCAACAACATACAACTCTAATGCCCTTAGCAGATGGATCTTTGTTATTGCAGAACAGGGACCTGGAAAGTCTCCATATACCAAGCTATAAATATTCCTTTGACATTTATTATCCTCACTTGAGTTCAGGTGCTTAAATACTTGGACTGAAGTCATGTTTGTAGTAGAAAAAAGTTGATCTTTAAGCATACCTTGTCGCTGGCTAAATTATTAGCAACAGACAAAGATGGAGGGTAAGTACGTTGGAGCAAGGGAGTCTCCCACTTAAGAGAGGTCATGGAACCTTTAAGTCAAATTAGTTGAAGTTTAGATTTGCTTGTAGTACAAATTCCCAAACACCTCACCACAGACAATTTGATGGATCACATCCCAGCAACTCCCAACCAACCCCCAACTTTCCAAATATGTATCTACTAGTGACATTCTGTGGTCTTGAATTTGAGTCTCAGCGCTGCCAGCTGCATAGGATTGTAAATTCAAGCTATGAATCTCAGTTCATGTTGCCTTAAGGGAAGTGTAGGATTATGTAAACCAGCAGATAATAACCATTATAAAATCCTTCTTATAAAATAAAATCAAGCTAAAGATGTCAGCATAGATTAACAGTCCTTCTTTATTTAGGGGTGTGGATTCCTCAAGTGCGGTTATTTTGTGGTTTAGGCTAGGATTTAGTAGTATTGTTCTTAATTAGGGTCTACTTAATTCCCTTGGGGATGATTACTTGGAGCCTGGAATAGGTTTCATTCTGAAAGGAAAAGAATCCATGCATGACTTTGCCTGGGATATTGTATAATAAAGTCTTGCAGATATATCCATCCCAAAGCTATTCCTAACCCTTGCTCAGGAGGACCCAGAACAGTGTGAAGCTGAAGAAGACCCATAGGTCTCCTCTTTCATCCTGTCCTTCCCCAGCATGAATGACCCCTTTGTGGCAGTTGAAAAAAGCTGATCCAGTGTGATGCTAGGCCAGTACATTTATAGTGTCTGGACCCAGGCAGGACATTTTAAAGGGACATTGATTGTCAAATTACATTGTTCAGGGAAGACTAGGGACTTAGAAATTATGAAATGTAAATATAGTCAAAGAAGTTGATTTCTTTTTTTTTTCCTAGCTAAACATCAGCAAGGCATCATAGCAATAAGTGCACATGCTTAGGAACCAGATTGTCTACTTTCAAATCTTGATTCTTCTGGTTAATGTCTGTGCAAAATTCAGCAGGTTATTTAAGTTGCTTTAGTTTTGTCATTGTGAAAGGGAAAAAACAATAGTGCTTACCTTATAAAGTTGCTATGAGGATTGAATGAATTAATAAAAATAAAGTGTTTAGAACAGTATTTAAAACTACAAAGGGGTTTATCAGTGTTTGACAAGTAGATGAAAGGATATAAAAGCTGTTTTCAAATATTTGAGGAGTTATAATATAGAAATGTAAGCACACCTTTATTTGAGTTGCTATAGGTTGGGTTATTAATTGAAGATCCCTGGAATGACTTACATGTTAGTTTTGTATATACACATACTTTTTTGAGGGAGGATTTCTAGCTATTTTTTATATTTCCAAAGAATACCATGACTTGACCTTCAAAAAGTTAACCATTGAAAATAAAAACAAAAATCAATGGATCAAAGTTTCAAGGAAGTTCACTTTGGCCTTGTAGGAAAGGAATTGTTCTTAAACTTTAATTGTCAAAACCAAGTAGGGGATCTTGGGAGCATGAAAAGCTCTATTCCAAGAACTTCCATCTGATGCTGAATGACCACAAGTTAGGGATTAGAAGGGAAAACAAATGGACTGTCCTTATCAGAGATCTTAGAAAGTTGAGACAGGTTTTGGCATCCCTTCCTCACACCCCTCTCTTCCTCTTTCTGCATCACTCTTTTCTTGTAATTGAAGAATATGCAAGTCTCCTGGGTCTTGGTAGTTTTGAAGCTGCAAGGTTACATAGTCCATGCATAGCATCAATGCTCAGTGATAATTCGTCATATCATCACATGTTGAAAATTTTCTGGTGATACTCTAATGCTTAGATAATTCTTTTGTAAAGAACCTAAGTCTAATTATAATGTGACATCATTCTACACTTCAAACCATATTCTACACACTGAATTTTTCATTAGTGTGTAATTTAAGTGTTATGTTTTCTATGAAGTGTTTCCTAAGTCCTCTAAAAAGAGTTAGCTACATTGTTATGAATTTGTATGTTACTTTATTAAAATCATTGCTGTATCACTCATGAGACATACTAATATTTTCTATATTGTAATATAAGCACATGAAAAGCTGATACTATCCACTGTATTCATGTGGTACATATTGCTAATCACCTACCAAGTTCCACTCTTCCTTACTGAAAGGATGTTTTCTGAAATCTCTTGCACTTAGAAGTGATCATGTGACCAATGAGATGTAAAAGGTTATATGATTGGGTACTGGCTACTGCAGTATGGATGCAAGTGTACCATGCTTCTACACCTGGTTATAAAATAAACTCCTATTTAAAATATTTTTTATTATTTACAGCTGAAAAATACCTTAATGTTGCTATCTTCAATATTTATGAAATAGTGAACAAGGTTCTAAGAAGGTATATGGTAAATATTATTTCTGAGTTTTAAAAAGTCTATTTTTACTTGAGAAAGGGCAGTATTTTGAGTTATCTAAAAAATTCTAGCAGAGAAGTTAGACCTGGAACTACAAAAAAAAATACAATAAAGATGAGAGTAAATACCATGTAGGATAAGAAACTAGAGTATGAGTTTAATATAAAATGAATTATGGGAGAGGAATAAACAAAGGAAAAAGAAGCAGGATAGAAATAATCAAGCAATGTTTCCAAAAAATTGGGTCCAGTTCCAAGGTGAAGAAGTTCTCATTAGAGAGAAGCTCACATATGGTTCTCTCTTGAATATTTCAAATCCTCACATGTAAAGCAGGTCAGTTCCAACATAGCACTACTGCAAGGGACGACTGAAAGGTCTAATGTTAAGGGTGGATATACTGAAGCTTTCAGTTCTTCTTGTATACAAAATCATAACTTTTTTTTCAGAGAACTTCAAACACCATTGGTTGAGATCCTTGCAAGATTTTACGCATAAGAACAGCTGTCATGAATTAAGATGTGATTTTTGAGGCATTTCAAACTGAGTCCTGAAATACAAATGGTGAGGCTTTGTCTCTGAAGGGAAGTGTGTATAAAATTCATTAAAGCATGGGAATATTCAAGAGTTTAGTTAAAGAGCCTGAAGAATTAAAAAAAAGCAGAGAAGAAGACCTAATAAGGCCTGTTCTAAAATTTGTTAAATTGTATCTCATTTCCTATGTATTTATTGTAGAATCTAAGTGGATCAAACATGCACTATGTATTACAGTGTTTATTACATAATTTCAGTTTTCTTTAAAACTCTATCTGGAATACAAAGAAAGAGTCTTTGCACCTTAAGTGGCAACATCAATTCAGAGAGTTGTTTGCTTCCTCAACTGGAGGAACCAGACCTTATACATAATCCAAGGCTAAGTTAAGAATAGTGTAGCTGTTTTCCACCTGTTTTTAGTGGTGGATCATTCCAAAAATGTTATTTGTTGTTTATTGTTAATATCCTGGTCTTTGAAAGAGGTAACTATAGTTATTTTAATGTTTAGTATCTAAGTTTATTTTTAAATAACTGTGTAATGCTCTTCCATGCCTCATCTCTTGGACAATTTTCCGAGTGTCAGCTCAGAGATGTACTCATTCATTCATGCTTGTTTTCAGTGGTCATTTTAAAAACATGAGCTATAGGATAGGCATTGTCTTGAAGGTTGGGACTAAGGAATAAGACAACATTTTTACCTTCAAGGGGTTTAGAGTTGAGAAAGGGGAAAAGGGTGTGATGCATAACCACTCCTAATAAGGTGTATAGGTTGATTGATGTATAGCAGACAGGATAGCCCCCAAACTTGGTAATATACTGAATTGAGGAAGGGGATTGAGAGACAGATAGGTTTGATGATTCTCTGATTTCTGTCTTGGAAAACACTGGCTAGTTTTTACAGTCTACAAAATGAGGAGAATGAAGAGTTAGGTGATGAGTCAGGCCTATAAGCAGTTGTCCAAGGCATCAATCAATAGAAGATCCTAATACACCATAATCATGAATCATAGCTATGGTGCCTGTTAAAGACCCAGGTTTCCACATACAATCACTTGAATTGATGTTTTCCAGGTAAATTGATCCCAGTGTTAGTAAACTAAAATAGCACGTGGAAGAGAAATAAACACAACTCTTCATTGATGCCATCCTCTTCCCTCTGAGGATTGATGGGAAGCATGTGTTCAAGATAAAGGGTGTATTTGCAGGTCTTGTCCTCAAACCTGAGAACAGCCATATGAGTCACCCAAGGCCAGCATCTACTGTCAGCCATTATTCTGATATTAACTAACGTATGGCAAGGTGCTATTTATCTGGGACATGTGATTTATTATATGTATTTATTTTACTAGCTAGAATTTAAGCATCTTATTATCTCTATCAAGAGGTTGATTGGTTGACAAGAACTAAAAGAAGATAGCAGAAACTTAGCAAGATTTTTAAAAGTATTTCTTTAAATTTATTTTTCTTAGTAGGGCTTGAACTCATGACTCTGAGATCAAGAGTCACGTACTCCACTGACTGAGCCAGCCAGGTGCCTCCCCATTTTTTTTTTTTTAATTTTAGAGCATGTTCTCAGCTTTGATTAGTAGAAGTAAATCAGTGAATATATTTTTATTTCTCCTATTCTGTTAGGAATTTTCTTGAATTTAAAGTGAAAAATAAAATGAACAACACCCTGGTCTCTACAATGTCAGAAAATTATGTTCAAGAATTTGTTACTGTGGTGCCTGGGTGGCTCAGTTGGTTAAATGTCACCTTTGGCATTGGCAAAAAATTGGCAAAAAATTGGCAAAAAAAAAAAAAAAAAAAAAAAAAGATCCCAGGATCTTGGGATTGAGCCTCATATCAGGCTCCCTGCTCAGTGGAGAACCTGCTTCTCCGTCTCCTGCCACTCACCCTGCTTGTGCTCTCTGCTTCTGTCTCTGTCAAATAAATAAATAAAATCTTTAAAAAAAAAGAATTTGTTACTGAGCATTGATTGACTGAAAGTGTTCTTTTTGTTTAACTCACACTATAGCACACACACCAAAATAATATTTGACTAATTGCTGACATTTCTATAATCTTGCTAGGTGGCCTGTTACACTTAATTTAGCAATATGAAACCAAATTATATTGCAGAGTATATATACAAAAATGAACAGTGAGTTTATTTGTCCTCGGGATTCTAATTATAACTGATTCCATGTTTCATATAATATAGGAAAAGTGCTAAGGAATTTTACTTGTAAATCTGACTTGTGGTTTTAAGAGCATTTAGCATAGCTCATTAAGATGAATTTACTTACAATCTTGTACAGGCTCTAGGTGGATAAAACATTCATTTATATGTTAACAAAATTTATTTCTATAGTAATTTGGGTTTACTTTAAAACTCTATCACATATGTGAAGAGAAAGTCTGACCTATTTGATCCAGAAACACCCACGTCAATTAACATCTAACTTACTTGGCATTATCTATGTAAAATGTTACTTCTCAAAAAAGTGATCACAAAATATTTTACAGACCTATAATCAGAAAAATAAAACCTTGTAAATGTATTTTAAAAAGACTTTAATCATGTCTATAGAAGTAAAACTTCATCCTCACTAAAGGTCATTTATTTTAGATTGATGGAGAGCTATAAAGTAAAAGACAATTTTAAAAATATCAAAATGTTAGATTGTGTCAAAGGATATAGTAAATCTCTATATCATGAAGTATGTATGTTTATCAAATTAGTTTCTCCCACCATATATAATTAAATATTGAAAAAATAATTGCTGAATTTTAAGGTGTTTCTTAATTAGCCTGCTTAGTGTTATTTCATCTGGAAAAAAACAATTTCTAGAGAGAGAAGATGAGTCAAGTTTTGGACATGCTGAGTTAGAGATACGTTAGAGGGACGCCAAAATGAAGAGTATGAGGAATTTATATAACAGTAGGACAGCCTAATGATTGACAACATGGACTCTGGAGTTCAACATGGAATTTGAGTTCATTTCTTCCTTAGCCAATTACCAGTTACATGACCTTGAGCAAATTATACAACTTGTCAGTGCCTCAATTTTCCTCTTCTATGCCTACCTTCTAGGGTTGTTACAGGATTAAATGAATTTATATTTGTAAATTTCAGTGCCTAGAACATGGAAAGCACTATTAAGGTATTTGCTAAATAAATATATGGTATCTAAAAATTGGAAATGAGGTTTGGGCTGGAAGCAGGAATTTGGAAGCCATCACCATGTGGTGGTAAGCTGAAGCTCTGAGAAAGTGAAGGATAATACTGACTAGAAGTATCCATATCAAGTGACAGAAGTGGGCCAAGGACAGAACCTTTAGGAACATTAATATCTAAAGAGTTGCTGGAGAGGAGGTGGGTGTGGGGATGTGGTGACTGGGTGATGGGCTTTAGGGAAGGCACTTGATGTGATGAGCACTCGGTGTTACATGCAACTAATTGAATTACTGAACTCTACATCTGAAACTAGTGATGTACTATATGTTGGCTAATTAAATTTAAATTAAGAACATCTAAGAGTAGCTACAGCTTGTAGGTTCAGTAAAGAAATGAAAAAGGAAAAGCCATAGATAAGAAGCAGCAAAGCAGAGTGTTATGTGAGAAGTTGTGAATGTAAAGAATGGAAATGGGAATAGCCAGCAATGCCAAATGCCACACAAAGACACTAAAAGATATTTACTGGATTTAACATTTTGAAAATAATTATTTTATAGAACAGGTTCATTTGAGTAAGTGGGGCTATGACAGATTACTGTTGGTTAAGTAGTTGGAGAGAGAATGTGAAAGTAGAGAATGAAGTAGGCTACTGGGGGGAGCTTACTAGGAAGAGAAGTAGTATAGCAGTGAGATAAGAATATTGGATCAATGGAAGTATTCTTCTTTTTTTCTTAAATGAGAGGTACTTGAGCCCACATATGGTCTATGAGGAAGGGATAGTAGAAAGGAAGAACATGTAATTGATGGAGCAAAGTCCTGAAAGAGACAAGAAGGGATCATATAAAGAGTACAGGTAGATAGATTACTTTGAAGAGGAGAAAGAACCTATTCTTTGAAACTGGAGGAAGAAGGGAGAATGGGTGCAAATAAGTTTGGAAATTAGTTCATACCTCATTGATAATCAGTTTACTCTGTGTTAGCAAAGGCAATATCACCCAATGTGAGACACGGGGCTGTGGTAAGTAGCTTACTGTGGGATGCTGAAACAGGGCATAGATACATCCTGCTGTTGTTGAGGTAAACAAACTTGGAAGCTAGGTTGTCAAAAGTGTCATCCACATACACAGGGAGTTGCCTATGATGATGGCAGGAGTTGTAGTGAAAGTGACACAGATAGATGACAGCATTGAGAAATGCTAGAGGATGGCATAATTGATAACATGAGCTTGGAAGAAGGAAGGGTTTTTATGGAGGTGGAAACATCAGATCTTCAGGGATGTGCTGGTTATTCTCTGTTTTCCCTTCCCCCATAAAACCAGTCTTCATAACCATGGAACTAGTTTGGGACTCTAAAAAGCTGACACCTAAGGCCTATGTCACCTGGGTGCCCTTCTGACTGGTTTTTGGTGGGGTTGGCAGAGAGAGGCATGAACAGGAGTTGGAGGGTAGGAAGAGAGACAGGTTGCCCTATTTCTTCTTAGCACCCACTTCTAGTAGCAGCTGAATGCTTGCAAGACTACAGCTTCAGAAAGTAGATTTTCTCCCACACATCACACTCTCTAGGTTCTGTCAAAATGTTCCTTTTGTTGCTTCTTTAGCCCTAGGGGTGGCAATACCTTCCTGTTTTTGCAAATCTCTGCATGTCTTAATGTTTATTTCACCCCATAGCCTGCCTACTTTTCTGTAGCTCATTGAGCTAATACAAGTTTATTCTCTTGCCTGCTGGACCTCTCAGTGATACAAGAGGCAGTCTGGAATTGTGAGAAAGCATTACTTAGAGAGCCAGCATCTTCCAGTCCTGAGGTAAACACAGGGAGTGAAGTCAACATACTGTTATAGGAAAAGTCAAAGGCTTCATGTTAAGTTGGACAACATTTATTAAGGAGTAAAAAGATGAGAGTTTTAGGGAACCTGGGTGGCTCTATCAGTTGAGTGCCCGACTTCAACTCAGGTCCTGATCTCAGGGTCCTGGGATTGAACCTCGCATAGGTCTCTTTGCTCAGTCAGGAGCCTGCTTCTCTCTTTTCCTCTGCCCCTCCCTCCTACTCATGTTCACTTTCATGTTCTTTCTCTCTCTCTCACAAAAAAAAAAAAAAAAAAAAAAAAAAAGAATCTTGCCTAAGTTTTGGGATGAGACAGACAGAAATCAGTTAGAAATGTTGACTCTGAAAGTTGAAAGCCGAGGAAGAGGAAATAGTGCTGCTGCATAGGTTAAAATAAAAATGAAAGCGTAGTGACATAACTGAGAAACATACAGGAATAAGAACTATTAAATAATTTGAAGAGAATTAACAACAGGTGGTCTTAATCTGCTATGGGGTGGGAACTGGAAATTGTCTATTTTGTTTATCATAAGCAAATTATTTTGGCCAGAAACCAGAGTTAATTTTCTCCTTTCTTTGTTTGCTTATATTTCCCAGCCAGTGGGTTATTGTGAAAAGCTGTTGGAGTGTTTTCACCCTCTCACACTCAAGAATGACAACAGAGTTAGGCTTTTGGATACTGAATGACAGGATGTAGAAAAACAATAGAATGGCCTTCTTTACTATAAAACATTTCTGACAGATCAGTAAAAGTTAGCAAATGTAGGAAAAGAGGGAAAGGAATAGAGAATTACTAGTTTATCTGCTTTTTCTTTCTCTTATAAAAGCCTTAAGCAAAGTTTTATTTTAATTTTTAATTTTTTGTTGTTAAAGTTAATAAATATGGAAGTGCTGTCAAACTCTGTGTATCCAATACCCAGAAGGAATGAATGTTAATATGTTGACATTGTTGCTTCGCTATACAGTGGACTCTTGAACAATATGGATTTGAACTGTGCAGATCTGCTTATATGCAGTTTTTTGGGATAAACACAGTATAGTACTATAAATGTATTTACTCTTCCTTATAATTTCCTTAATAACATTTTCTTTTCTCTAGCTTACTTCATTGTAAGAACACAATACATATAACATATAAAAATGTGTTAATTGACTTTATATTATCTGTAAGGCTCAACAGTAGGCTTAGCCTAGGGTCAACAGTAGGCTATTATTAGTTAAGTTTTCCGGGAGTCAAAGTTATATGTAGATTTTCAACAGCATGATAGTTGGTGTCCCTAACTGCCACATTGTTCAAGGGTCAACCGCATTTTATATATGAAAGATATAAAATATTACTTATAAAGTTGAAGTCTGCTTTTTCTATTTTATTCCTTCTTCACTCCTACATTCCCCCATTCCCTCTTTTTTCCAAATTCCCTTATTCCATTTTTTTCTCCAAATACTACTTTCATTAATTTAGTGTGTATCATTTCAGTTTGTATTTTTATATTTTCACTATATATTTAGCTAATATCCAAAAGTATTTGACAGTTTTTAAGTTTTAAATGAATGTTTTCATATTATATGTATCTTGTTGCTTCCTGCTTTTTTCTAAAGGATTTATTTATATATTTGAGAAAGAGAGGAAGCACAAGCAGGAGGAGAGGCAGAGGGAGAGAGAGAATCTCAAGCAGATTACCTGCTGAGTGTGGAGCCTGGCTTAGACCAATCCCACCACCCTGAGATCATGATCCTGAGCTTATGATCTGAGCCAAAATCATGAGTCAGACACTTAATTGACTAAGCCACCCAGGTGCCCTGCATCTTGGTTTTTTAAACTTAATCTTTCTTATGTTTTTATGGAATTTGTCCATATTGATAAATATAATTCAAGTTCATTGAATGTAATTGCTGTATAGCAACCTTTCTCAAGTAGGGTTCCTCAATATAACCCAGGAAAATGATTTGAATGGCTCTTTTCTCAATTCTCACAAGGATAGTACATAACAAATATCTAAATGTGTAGGAACATGTTAATTCATTACATATAATGAAAGTTTTAGACCACTAGGGCTTAGGTCTCTCTTTGACCTGCACTTGAGAAAGCCTGCTCTGTTTTATCACTACACTACATTTTATTGATATACTTTTTAAAAATTTATTTATGATAGTCACACACACACACACACACAGAGAGAGAGAGAGAGAAGAGAGAGAGAGAGAGGCAGAGACATAGGCAGAGGGAGAAGCAGGCTCCATGCACCAGGAGCCCGACGTGGGATTCGATCCCAGGTCTCCAGGATCGCACCCTGGGCCAAAGGCAGGCGCCAAACCGCTGTGTCACCCAGGGATCCCCTTGATATACTTTCTATACTGACTATATTTAAATGCTTCCAAAATGTTACTTGAACAGATAAACTTCCTTCTACATATATCCTGGTACATATGTGCAAGAGTTTATCTACGACATAAATCCAGAGATAAAATTATTGAATTGTGGAATGGGGACATCTTAGCTTTACTAGAGAGCACAGAATTGCTCTTCAAAATAGTTGTGCCATATTGTACCATTCAGAAGTGTGGAGAGCTGGCATCTTCAATATTCTTACTGATACTTGATATTGTCAGATGTCAATTTTGCCAATTTTGTAAGTATGAAATGACATGTTATATTTGTTTTTTCTTTTTTGGTTATGCATAAAGGTAAGCATTTTTGTATATGTTTGTTGACTGTCTAGGTTTCCTCTTCTATGAATATTTTGTTCATAACCTTTGCTCATTTTCCCATTGGCTTATTTATATATGTAAATTTTTTTAAAAGTTTATTTATTTATTTGAGATAGAAAGAGAGAGCACACAAGCTGAGGGAGGAGCAGAGGAAAGGGAGAGAAATAATTCCAAGCAGATTCTGTGCTGAGCGTAGAGCCAGATGCAGGGTTTGATCTCATGACCCTGAGATCATGACCCGAGCCAAAATTGAGAGTTGATTGCTTAACTAACTGAGCCACCCAGGTTCCCCAGATATGTAGACTTTTTTGTAGGATTTTCATGTATTGTTGAAACGAATTCTTTGACTCTTATGTAAGTTTCTTTTTTAAAAAAAGATTTTATTTATTTATTCATGAGAAAGAGAGAGAGAGAGAGAGGCAGAGGGAGAGGCAGGCTCCATGCAGGGAGCCCGACGTGGGACTCGATGCTGGGGCTCCAGGATCACTTCCTGGGCTGAGAGCGGCACTAAACCGCTGAGCCACCGGGGCTGCCCTCTTATGTAAGTTTCAAATATTTCTTTTTGAATTTGATATTTTTGCTATATTTGTGCGTTTTCTTTGTATTACAGAAGACTTTACACTTTTTTATAAAATTATCAATTTTTCTTTTTATAAGATGTGCTTTTGTGTCCTGTCTAAAAAACCCTTTGCAGGCAGCCCGAGTGGCCCAGCGGTTTAGCGCCACCTTCAGCCCAGTGCCGGATCCTGGAGACCCTGGATCGAGGCCCACGTTGGCTCCCTGCTTGGAGTCTGCTTCTCCCTCTGCCTATGTTTCTGCCTCTCTCTCTCTCTTTCTGTGTCTCTTGAATAAATAAGTAAAATCTTTTAAAAATAAATAAAAAACTCTTTGCTTATGGAAGATAAGACTTATAGAGATATTCTTCTCTATTCTGAAAAGTTTTTTTAAAAAATAATATTTAGGTCTTCAAATCATAAAGCACTTATTTTTGTACATAGTACAAGGGGAACATGTATATGAAGAAGAAACTTATTTTTCCTATAAGAAAGTCAGTTTTCTGAACATTTATGAAATAAGTTCCAACCCTCCACAACTGATTTGTAATGCTACTAATATAATATGTTAACCAAGTTTTATGTATGATAAGGACTGCCTTTGGGTTCCCTATAGTTCTGTTGATCTCTATGTATTCATACAGTAATAACCAAATTATCTGGTTATTGCTTTCTAATGTCTTGATACTTGATAAGCCAAAATCCCAGTCTTCTTTTTAAGAATTGTCTTGACATGTATTTTTTTTGTTCAATAAATATTATTTTGTGTCTATGATGATATTCATATTAGATATTAGGATGTAGCAGTAAACAAAACAAAAGTTCTGTTCTTATATGTCTTAAATTCTAGTGGAGTATTAAAGACAGGAAAAACAAAACAAAAAGAGATGAAGACAATATGTCAAGAACTGGTAAGTACCATGAAGGCAAATAAACAATATAAGGAGATAAAGCATGACAAGGTTATGGGAGTTTTGTTGTAGTCAGACCTTTAGCTCCATATAGATTTCAGAATCAGGGTTTCTTGTTTTAAAAAATTCTGTTATTTTAACTGGAATTTCATTCACATAGATTAGTTTGATATCTTGATACTGTAGAATCTTTTTAAAAAAATTTTAATTTAATATAATTTAATTATTTTTGATACTGTAGAATCTTACCATTTATAAACGTTGTAGGATCGCGTCTACTTTTGGAAAAGATGGAACAGCAGGAACAATATCTGCCTACCTAAAAAAGTTTAAAAACCTGAAAAATATGAAATAATGGTTTTCACGATATTGGACACCAGGCAATGAAGGACATTGGTTCACGAAAGACAAGAGATAAATGAAATCCCTCATAACTGTTTCTAGTTTATTACCTTGAGACAATTTTCAGGCCACAGTGCAGAAAGGCAAGCCCAACGGACTCTTAAGGATGGCAGAGTTAAGGATTTTGGGAGATAAGAGCAGTTAAGACTTTCAGAGCAAGTTCTGGAGAGGAGGGAACTGCACAGAGAGAGTACTCCTGAGATCTGCAAAGGGTCCCACTTGGGTATTCGGGCAGATAACTGGACACTGCATGTGTATGAGGAGACTCCTTGAGGCTGGAGAGAAAAACTACTTGAATGGGGTAGAGAGATCAGTGGCAGCACTTACAAAGGCCAATGAATGGTGTCTGCCTCCACTAGCCATAATGGAAGATCTTATTCACAGACCACTGAGGAGAGTACCCAAATGGGTTTTGCCTCGGTAATGGGGCATAAGAAGCACCAGACAAAATACTATATTTTTCTACCTAAAAGATTTTAAGTATAAGTGTGAAACTATCAAATTTTTCCCAAGTAATTTAACTGTGCTCTAGAACAAAACTACTGTTTTATGTTCCTAGGAAAAAGGAACAAAAGTCATCTGTATTATGGTAAGTGGCAGAATTTCCTTTTTTATGGCTGAATAATATTCCTGTGTGTGTGTGTGTGTGTGTGTGTGTGTGTGTGTGTGTATAACATTTTCTTTATCCTTTCATCCATCAGGAGACCCTTAGGTTGTTTCAATGTCTTGGCCATTGTAAACAATGCTTCAGTGAACATGGAAGTGCAGATATCTCTGAGAAAATAATTTTATTTCCTTCAGATATATACCCAGAAGTAGAAATGTTAAATCATTTGGTAGTTCTATTTTTAATTTTTTAAGAAACTTCCTTACTATTTTCCATAGTGGCTGCACCAGTTTACATTCCCACCAGGAGTATAGTATGAAATTGTGCCCTTTTTCATATCCTCACCAGTATTTGTCTCTTATCTTTTTGATAATAGTCATTCTAACAGGTGTGAAACCATCTCTCACTGTGGTTTTGATTTGCATTTTCCTGATGATTAGTGATGTTGAATATCTTTTATGTACCCACTGGCCATTTGTATGCCTTCTTTGGGAAAAGAAATGTCTATTCAGGTCCTTTGCCCATTTTTAAGTGGATTCTTTTTTCTTTTTTTCACCACTTTATTAAGTATTTTATTTTTTATTTCTTTTTATATTTTTCATTTTTAAATTTAAATTCAATTTGCCAACATAGAGTATAACACCCAGTGCTCATCCCATTAAGTGCCCTCCTGAATTATTTTTTTCTGTTGAATTGTGTTTCTTATATATATTGGCTATGAACCCTTTATTAGTTAGATGATTTGTAAATATTTTCTCCCATTCTGTAGGTTGCCTTTTCATTTTGTTTATTGATTGTTTCTTTTTTCTTTTTTTTAAAGTAGCAATTTAGAAAGTTAGAGGCAGAGATGTGTCTGCAACACAAATTTTTTTAAAAGATTTTATTTATTTATCATAAGATCTCATGATATCTCTCTCATGAGAGAGAGAGAGAGAGAGACAGACAGACAGAGAGAGAGAGAGGCAGAGACACAGGCAGAGGGTGAAGCAGGCTCCATGCAGGGAGCCCGACGTGGGACTCGATCCCGGGTCTCCCGGGTCTCCAGGATCACACCCTGGGCTGCAGGCGGCGTGAAACCGCTGCGCCACCGGGGATGCCCTGTTGATTGTTTCTTTTGCTGTACAGAAATATTTTATTATGATGTGGTTTCACCCAGTAATTTTTGCTTTTTGTTGCTCGCGCTTTTTGTGTTACAACCCAAAAATCAGTGCCATGACCAAAGATCAATTTCAAGGAGCTTTTCTATTTTTCCCTCCAGGAATTTTACAATTTCAGGTTTACATTTAAGTCTTTAATCCATTTCAAGTTAATTTTTGTAAATGGTGTAAAATAGGGGCCCAGTTTCATTCTTTACCCATGTGCTTATCTAGTTATTTTTAGCACTATTTATTGAAGAGACTGCCTATTCTTCATTGAGTCTTCTTGGATCCCTTATCAAATATTAGTTGACCATATATGCATAGGTTTCTGAGCTCTCTATTCTGTTCTGTTGATCTGTGTGTCTATTTTAATGCCAGTACCATGCTGTTTTAGTTACTGTACCCTTTTAATGCAGTTTGAAATCAGGAAGTATGATGCCTCCAACTTTGTTCTTTGTTCTCAGTATTGCTTTGGCTGTTTGGGCTCTTTTGTGGTTCCATGATAATTTTAGGACTTTTTTAATATATGAAATATATTGGCTATTAAAATTTTGATAGGAATTACATTGACTCCATAGATAGCTTTAGGTAGTATAAACATTTTATCAGGTTCAATTATTTTGATTCAAGAACATAGGATATCTTTTCATTTATCTGTGATTTTTTCAATTTCTTTCATCAGTGTCTTATAGTTTTTGGTGTAGAGATATTTCACTTCCTTGATTAAATTTATTCCTAAGTATTTATTGTTTTTGATGCCATTATAAGTGGGGTTATTTTTTAATTGCTTTCACAGAATGATCATTGTTTATAGAAATGCAACTGATTTTGTATGTTGATTTTGTATCCTGCAACATTTGAATTTGTTTATTAGTTGCAATAGTTTTTTGATGGAATCTATGAGATTTTCTTTTTTTTTTTTTTTTTTTTCTGTTGAATTGTGTTTCTTATATATATTGGCTATGAACCCTTTATTAGTTAGATGATTTGTAAATATTTTCTCCATTCTGTAGGTTGCCTTTTCATTTTGTTTATTGATTGTTTCTTTTTGCTGTACAGAAATATTTTATTATGATGTGGTTTCACCCAGTAATTTTTGCTTTTTGTTGCTCGCGCTTTTTGTGTTACAACCCAAAAATCAGTGCCATGACCAAAGATCAATTTCAAGGAGCTTTTCTATTTTTCCCTCCAGGAATTTTACAATTTCAGGTTTACATTTAAGTCTTTAATCCATTTCAAGTTAATTTTTGTAAATGGTGTAAAATAGGGGCCCAGTTTCATTCTTTACCATGTGCTTATCTAGTTATTTTTAGCACTATTTATTGAAGAGACTGCCTATTCTTCATTGAGTCTTCTTGGATCCCTTATCAAATATTAGTTGACCATATATGCATAGGTTTCTGAGCTCTCTATTCTGTTCTGTTGATCTGTGTGTCTATTTTAATGCCAGTACCATGCTGTTTTAGTTACTGTACCCTTTTAATGCAGTTTGAAATCAGGAAGTATGATGCCTCCAACTTTGTTCTTTGTTCTCAGTATTGCTTTGGCTGTTTGGGCTCTTTTGTGGTTCCATGATAATTTTAGGACTTTTTTAATATATGAAATATATTGGCTATTAAAATTTTGATAGGAATTACATTGACTCCATAGATAGCTTTAGGTAGTATAAACATTTTATCAGGTTCAATTATTTTGATTCAAGAACATAGGATATCTTTTCATTTATCTGTGATTTTTTCAATTTCTTTCATCAGTGTCTTATAGTTTTTGGTGTAGAGATATTTCACTTCCTTGATTAAATTTATTCCTAAGTATTTATTGTTTTTGATGCCATTATAAGTGGGGTTATTTTTTAATTGCTTTCACAGAATGATCATTGTTTATAGAAATGCAACTGATTTTGTATGTTGATTTTGTATCCTGCAACATTTGAATTTGTTTATTAGTTGCAATAGTTTTTTGATGGAATCTATGAGATTTTCTTTTTCTTTTTTTTTTAGAAAGCAATTACTATTCTTTTTTTTTAAAGATTTTATTTATTTGTTTAGAGAGACAGATAGAAGCAGAGACGTAGGCAAAGGGAGAAGCAGGCTCCCTGCAGGGAGTCTGATGTAGGACTCCATCCCAGGACCCTGGGATCATGACCTGAGCTGAAGGCAGACACTCCATCAAGGAGCCACCCAGTGCCCTGGGATTTTCTATATATAGGGTTATATCTACTGCAAATAGAGACAATTTTGCTGCTTCTTTTCTGATTTGGATGCCTTTTATTTTTTTTCTTGCCTAATTGCTCTTTTTAAGACTTATAGTACTATGCTGAATAGAAGTAGTGAGAGTGGCCATCCTTGTCCTGTTCCTGATCTTAGAGGTAAAAGCTTTCTAGATTTCCCCATTGACTATGATAGCTGTGGGTTTGTCATGTATGGTCTTTATTATGTTGAGGTACATTCCATCTATACCAGTTTGTTGAGAGTTTTTATCATAAAGGATGTTAAATTTGGCTAATGCTTTCGCTGCTTCTACTGAGATGATCATTTTATTTTTGCCTTTCATTCTGTTTCTATGGTGTAAAACATTGATATGCATATGTTGAACCATCCTTTCATCTCAGGGATAATCCTACTTGATCCTGTTGTATAATTTTTAAATTATGCTGTTGAATTTGGTTTGCTAGTAATTCATAGAGTATTTTTTGCATCTGTATTCATCAAGGATATTGATCTATAATCTTTTCCTGTAGTGTCCTTATTTGTCTTTGATATCAGAGTAATGTTGGCCTCATAAAATGAGTTTGGGAGCATTTCCTTTTCTTCAGGTTTTTTGGAGACTTTGAGAAGGACTGGCATTAAATCTTTAAAAAATGGTAGAATTCACCAATGAAACCAGGTACTGGGCTTCTGTTGTTTTTGTTGGAGAGTTTTCGATTACTAATTTGATCTCCTTATTTATTATTGATCTGTTCAGCTTTTCTATTTCTTCATCATTCAGTATTGGTAGTTTGTATGTTCCTAGGAATGTGTCCATTTATTCCAGGTCCAGTTTTTACTTAAAGTCTATTTTGACTAATATAAGTATAGTTACCCCGTTCTACTGTGGTTGCCATTTGCATTGAATATCTTTATCTATCAACTTCATTTTGAGCCTATGTGTTCTTAACCTGAAATGAGTCTCTTGTAGGTAGCATACTGTTGAGTCTTGTTTCTTTGTTCATTCAGCCATATTGTGCCTTTTGATTGGAAAATTTAATCCATTGCATCCAAAGTAATTATTGATAGGTAAGGACTTATTCATATCATCTTATTAATTGTTTTATGACATTTTGTATTTCTCTTGTTTCTTTCCTCTCTTGCTTCTTTTCTCTTGTTTCTTCTTTCTTTTGCTGTCTTCCTTTATGAATTGATGATTTTCTGCAGTGATGTGCTTTGTTTGAGTCCTCTTTCTATTTTTTGTATATCTATTATAGGATTTTGCTTTGTGGTTATCACAAAGGTAACAACTTCAATAACATTCAACCACCATTTTTGTTATTGATGTCCCAGTTTACATCTTTTTATATTGCAAGTTTATTAACAAATTATTGTAGCTATAGTGATTTTTATGCTATTGTCCTTTAACTCTTTTTTTCAAAGATTTTACTTATTTATTCATAAGAGACACGGAGAGAGAGGCAGAGACATAGGCAGAGAGAGAAGCAGGCTCCCTGCGGGGAGCCTGATATGGGACTCGATCCCCGGACTCTGGGGTCATGCCCTGAGCCTAAGGCGGAAGCTCAAGCACTAAGCCACCAAGGCGTCCAGTCCTTTAACTCTTATACTGGAGTTAAATGTTTAACACATTACCATATTATGGTCTTAGAGTATTCTTAATTTGAGCATATGCTTACTTTTACCAGTGTATTTTATATTTTCATGTTCAAATCAGTATTCTTTCATTTCAGTTCGAAAAACTCTTTTTGGGATTTCTTGTAAGAGAGATCTAGTGTTGTTTTGTTTCCCTCAGGTTTTGTTTTTGTTTTTTTGACAAGGTTGGGTAGTCTTTCACTTTCCTTCATTTCTGAAGGAGTACTTTGCCAGATTAACTATTTTTGGTTGGTAGTATTTTTCTTTCAGAAAGCATTTTAAATATATCATTCCACTTTCTCTTGGCCTGCTATCCACTGATAGCCTTCATTGTGTTTGAGGAAATTTTTTTCTTTTGCTGTTTTAAAAATTATCCCTTTTTATTTGATATCAGGCAGCTTAATTGTAATGTGCCTTGGAGAAGATTGTTTTGAGTTGAAATTTTGGGGTGATTGATTAGCTTCTTGATTTGGATGTCCAAATCTCTCCCTGTATTTGGGAAATTTTCAGCCATTATTTTTGAAATAAGTTTTCTTCCTCTTTTTTCTCTTTTCTCCTTTTGAAGACTTTAATAATGCATAGACTGTGTATGTTCTTCTCTTTTTTTCCTATTGGGTACATGAGGCAGGTGAAGGTGGCATGGTCTTTGGTGTACATGAAGGTAGTGTCAAATAGTATGGAGGAAACCATACTAAGCTCTGCAGGAAGAGGAGAAAATGGAGATAGCTAGGGACATTCGAGGGAGGATGTCCTAAACTGAAGGTCCCCAGAATGCTCAGGTGGACTTCCATTCTCATTGGCTCCCCACCTGACAGAACTTAATGATATTGTGTAGTTTGTAAATGCTTTTAAAAAACTTTTTCATTCCTTTTTTTAAAATCTCCTCAGATTTTATAATTTGAGACCTGCCTTCTATTTCACAGATTCTTTCTTCTGCTTATCCAGTCTTCTACTATTAATATTTCCTATTGTATTTCTCATTTCATTCATTGCATCCTTCAGTTCTAGAATTTCTGGTTGGTTCTTTTGAGTGATATCTATGTCTCTGTTAACTTCTCATTTTGTTGTGTATTGTTTTCCTGATTTCATTGAATTGTCTTTCTCTTTTTTCTTGTAGCTCACTGAGCGTAAAACAACTATTTTGAATCTTTATTGGGATAATCACAGATCTTCATATCTTTGGGGTGGTACTAGAAAATTATTTTATTGTTTTGATGGTGTGATGTTTTCTCAAATGTCACATCCTTGAAATCTTGTGCTGCTGTCTTGCATTTGAAGAAGCAGTCACTTTCTCCAGTTTTTACTGATAGGCTTTGGGAGAGAAATGTTATAGCCCTGTTAGGGATTCTGAGGCTCTCTCAAATCTTCTCTATGGATAGGACTGCTCCAGCTTTTTATTCCTTCTCATAGAGGACTTCTTAAGCTTGTATGTCTTCTCTCAATCTAGCAAAGCCAGGCTGGATCCTGACAGCTTCCCTTTGGTTTCCTTAGGGTAATGCTGAATGTACAGATTTGTATGCATTCTCTCAGTCCTGCAGATTTGGGCTAGTTTTCACAAAAATCACTAGCCATCTACAAATCTTATTCTTGCTGCCCTCAAATGTGGGAACAGGCAGCTGGACAGGGTGTAGGAAGGTATGTGGATGAGGTATACAGAGCAATGGGTGCCCATGGGCCGTTTGGGGTGTCTGTTGGTGAGGCCTCTTTAATAGCCTGTGGTGGGCTTCCTGATGGAGTCCATGGTAAAGTTAGTTGGATCTGCATCCCTTCTAAGAGTTCTGTAGTCTTCTCATAGCCACTCCCTGCCTTCTAGTCATGCAGCACACCTCAGTATTTTGGACAAGAGAAAAAGAAGTAGATCTCTTTGACAGTGGTCTGTACAGCTGAGGATGCTAGGTACTCACTCACATGTTCTCATTTTCCATCATGGGAAAAATCATTGGTGGGGAGATGTCTCATGACAATGAGGTGTGCTGCCTTGGGGAAGGGGTAACATGGGGAAGAGTTAATAAAACTGTTCCTCTTATTCTTTTCAGTGCATCCAGTGTCAGACATTTTTGCTCCAATTTGTGCCAGAACTTCTGGACTCCTGAACTTCCACAAAAGCTCTCTCTTGTGGAGAGAGCTACCTGTGGGCAGCTGTCTAAATTGGTATTCTTTGGGGGGTAAGATGGGAGAAAACTTTTATTCCATCATGATGATGGGGTTACTCCATAATATTCATTTTAGAATAAGGACATAGATAGGCTAAAAATGAAAGGATGGAAAAAGGTACTCTACATAAATGGTAATCAAAAGAGATCAGAAGCGGTCAAGATTGTATCAATCAAAATAGACTTTAAGTCAAACATTGTTATGGGTGACAAAGAAATATATTATGCTCAAAGTATCAGTTCATTAGGAACATATAAGAATTACAAATATAACAGCAGAGCATTCAAATATATGAAGCAAGCATTAACAGAATTGAAGAGAGAAATAATAATACAATGATTGTAGGAAATTTCAAAGCTCCCTTTTAATAACATATATATCAATCAGACAAAGATAAATAAGGAAGTAGAGGATTAGAATAACACTATAGACCAATTGAACCTAACAGTCATATACAGAACACCCCACCCAACAATAGTAGAAAACACATTCTTCTCGAGTGCCATGAAACACTCTTGATGATAGATCAATTTTAGGCTTAAAAATTTCAGATTGAAATCATACCAACTATCTTTTCCAAGTAACCATGGTGGAATGAAATTAGAAATCAATTATGAAAGGAAAGCTAGAAAATTCATGAAAATGTGGAACTAAACAGCACACTTTTAAACAACCCAAATAAGTCAAAAAAGAAACCACAAAATAAATTAGAAAATATCTTGAAAAAAAATGATAATGAAAACAAAACTACCAAAAATTAAGGGATGCACTAATAGCATTATTAAAAGGGAAACTTATAGTGATAAGTGCCTATGTGATAAAAGAAGAAAGATCTCAAACAATCTAACTTTATACCTCAGTTAGAAAAAGAATAAACCAAGGAAAAAGTAGCTTAAAGAAGTAAAAACTTAGAGTAGAATAAATAAAATAGAAAATAAAAAGTTTAAAAATCAATGAAACTTAAGTTTTTGAAAAGATCAATAAAATTGATAAACCCTTAGACCAAGAAAAAGAGAGAATGTTCAAATAAATTAAATTAAGAGATACTACAACTGATGCCACATGAACAAAAATGATCATGAGAGACTATAGTGAAAAATAATTCCTCAACAAACTGGACAACCTATAAAAAGTGGACAAATTTCTAGAAATGTAACCCACTAATTCTTTAGATATTTTAGATATTAACTCCTCATCAGATATATGGCTTGCAAATATTTTTTCTATTCAATAGGTTGCTTTTCACTCTGATGACTATTTCCTTTGCTGCACAGTTAAGTTTGATGTGATCCTATTTGTCTCCCTTTCTTTCATTATTTGTGCTTTGGGTGTCATATCTAAGAAATCATTGCCAAAAATAAGGTAATGAAGCTTTTCCCTGAATGTTTTCTTCTGAAATTTTTATAGTTTCAAATATTACACTTAGGCCTTTAACCCAAGTTAACTTTTGTGTATGGTGTAAGATAAGAATCCAACTCCATTTTTTTGTGTGTGCAAGTCCACAGTTTTTCCAACACCATTTGTTGAAGAAACTAAACTTTGCCCATTGTATACCCTTGGCACTCTTGCAAAAGATCATTTGACCACATACATGAGAGTTTATTTCTGACGTCTCTAGTCTATTCCATTCAACTCTCTCTGTCTTTATGCCAGTACTATACTGTTTTGATTACTGTAGCAAGTTTTGAAATCAGGTGTGAGGCTTCCTTCATTTTTCTGTCTCAATATTGTTTTCCCTGTTTAAGATACTTTGAGATTCAGTGTGAATATATATTTTTTGATGTTTGAAAAAATGCCATTAGGATTTTGATAGGATTTTCATTAAATCTGTAGATACTTTGGATAGTATAGATATTTTAATAATATAATGTTTTCCAATCCACAAACTTATGATGTCATTCCTCACATTTGCACCTGTTAGTATTTCTAACACAGGGGTAAAGATGTTTAAATTTGAATATCAAGTGGCACTTATTCCTTCAGTTCAAGTAGAGTTATATCTTCTAACATGAAGCAAGTTGTTTTCAGAACAAGGTGGGTAGGTTTAGGAATAAGGGGACTAGTACTTAGCATTTTTTCAAATATGGAGGTATACACATACTCAGCAACTATCACCACTTTCATCTTCACTTCTTCATAAGTTTATTTTTTACTTTATTTTTATTTTTTATGTTTCAAGTTTTTACTTAAATTCTAGTTAGTTAATATATAGTGAAATATTAGTTTTAGGAGTAGAATTTAGTGATTCATCACTTACGTATAATATCCAGTGTGCATCACAAGTGCCCTCCTTAATACCCATCATCCATTTAACCTATACCCCACTCACCTCACCTTCAGCAACCCTCAGTTCCTTATCTGTAGTTAATAGTCTCTTATTATTTGCCTCTCTCTTTTTTCTTTCTTCCCCTATGTTTATCTGTTTTGTTTCTTAAATTCCACATATGAATGAAATCATACTGTATTTGTCTTTCTCTGGCTGACTTATTTCACTTAGCATATTATACTCTGGCTCCATCCACCTCATTGCAAATGGCAAGATTTCATTCCATTTCATGGCCATTTCATTCCATTATGTATTTTATAGATAGATGATAGATAGATAAAGAGATAGATGATAGATAGATAAAGATCGATGGGTATATGATGTCCATCAAACATCAATTATGCATGATATATATATATGATACATGATCTTTAACCTTTCATCAGTTGATGAACATTTGGGTTCTTTCCATAATTTGGCTATTATTGATAATGCTGATATAAACATTGGGGTGCCTTTGTCCCTTCAAATCAGTACTTTTGTATCCTTTGGGTAAATACTTACTAGTGCAATTGCTGGGTCATAGGGTAATTCTATTTTTAACTTTTTGAGGAATCTCCATACTGCTTTCCAGAGTGGCTGAGCCAGTTTGCACTCTCACCAACAGTGTAAGAGGGTTTCCCTTTCTCTGTATCCTTCCTAGCATGTTGCCTCCTGTGGTGTTAATTTTAGCCATTTTTACAGGTGTGAGATGATATCTCATTGTAGTTTTGATTTGCATTTCCCTGATGCTGAGTGACATTGAGCATCTTTTAGTGTGTCTATTAGCCACCTGTATACTTCTTTGGAAAAAATGTCTTTTCATGTTTTCTGCCCATTTATAAAATGGGTTATTTGGTTTTTGGTTGTACAGTTAGAAAAGTTCTTTTTTCTTTCTCATTTTTATTTATTTATTTTTTATTGGTGTTCAGTTTGCCAACATATAGCATAACACCCAGTGCTCATCTCATCAAGTGTCCCCCTCAGTGCCCGTCACTCAGTCACACTTACCCCCCGCCCACTTCCCTTTTTACCACCCCTTGTTCGTTTCCCAGAGTTAGGAGTCACTCATGTTCTGTCTCCCTTTCTGATATTTTCCACTCATTTTTTCTCCTTTCCCCTTTATTCCCTTTCACTATTTTTTATATTCCCCAAATGAATGAGACCATATAATGTTTGTCCTTCTCTGATTGACTTATTTCACTCAGCATAATACCCTTCAGTTCCATCCACGTCGGAGCAAATGGTGAGTATTTGTCGTTTCTAATGGCTGAGGAATATTCCATTGTATACATAGACCACATCTTCTTTGTCCATTCATCTTTTGATGGACACCGAGGCTCCTTCCACAGTTTGGCTATTGTGGACATTGCTGCTATAAACATCGGGGCGCAGGTGTCCCGGAGTTTCACTGCATCTGTATCGTTGGGGTAAATCCCCAGTAGTGCAATTGCTGGGTCATAGGGCAGATCTATTTTTAACTCTGAGGAACCTCCACACAGTTTTCCAGAGTGGCTTCACAAGCTCACATTCCCACCAACAGTGCAATCCCCTTTCTCTGCATCCTCTCCAATATTTGTGGTTTCCTGCCTTGTTAATTTTCCCCATTCTCACTGGTGTGAGGTGGTATCTCATTGTGGTTTTGATTTGTATTTCCCTGATGGCCGGTGATGCAGAGCATTTTCTTATGTGCGTGTTGGCCATGTCTATGTCTTCCTCTGTGAGATTTATCTTCATGTCTTTTGTCCATTTCATGTTTGGATTGTTTGTTTCTTTGCTGTTGAGTTTAATAAGTCCTTTATAGATCTTGGATACTAGTCCTCTATCTGATAAGTCATTTGCAAATATCTTCTCTTATTCTGTAGGTTGTCTTTTAGTTTTGTTGACTGTTTCTTTGCTGTGCAAAAGCTTCTTATATTGATGAAGTCCCAATAGTTCAGTTTTGCTTTTCTTTCTCTTGCCTTCATGGATGTATCTTGCAAGAAGTTACTGTGACCGAGTTCAAAAAGGGTGTTGCCTGTGTTTTCCTCTAGGATTTTAATGGAATCTTGTCTCACATTTAGATCTTTCATCCATTTTTTAAAAAATTTTTATTTATTTATGTTAGTCACACACAGAGAGAGAGAGAGAGAGAGGCAGAGACACAGGCAGAGGGAGAAGCAGGCTCCATGCACAGGGAGCCCGATGTGGGACTTGATCCTGGGTCTCCAGGATCGCGCCCTGGGCCAAAGGCAGGCGCCAAACCGCTGCGCCACCCAGGGATCCCTCTTTCATCCATTTTGAGTTTATCTTTGTGTATAGTGTAAGAGAATGGTGTAGATTCATTCTTCTTCATGTAGATGGGAACATTCCTCAACATCTTAAAAGCCATCTACGAAAAGCCCAAAGCAAATATCATTCTCAATGGGGAAACACTGGGAGCCTTTCCCCTAAGGTCAGGAACAAGACAGGGATGTCCACTCTCACCACTTCTATTCAACATAGTACTAGAAGTCCTAGCCTCAGCAATCAGGCAACAAAAAGAAATAAAAGGCATTCAATTGGCAAAGAAGAAGTCAAACTCTCCCTCTTTGCAGATGACATGATACTATAGATAGAAAACCCAGACTCCACCCCAAGATTGCTAGAACTCATACAGCAATTTGGCAGTGTGGCAGGATACAAAATCCATGCCCAGATGTCAGTGGCATTTCTATACATTAACAATGAGACTGAAGAAAGAGAAATTAAGGAGTCAATCCCATTTACAATTGCACCCAAAAGCATAAGATACCTAGGAATCAACCTAACCAAAGAGGTAAAGGATCTATACCCTAAAAACTATAGAACACTTCTGAAAGAAATTGAGGAAGACACAAAGAGATGGAAAAATATTCCATGCTCATGGATTGGCAGAATTAATATTGTGAAAATGTCAATGTTACCCAGGGCAATTTACACGTTTAGTGCAATCCCTATCAAAATACCATGGACTTTCTTCAGAGAGTTGGAAAAAATTATTTTAAGATTTGTGTGGAATCAGAAAAGACCCCGAATAGCCAGGGGAATTTTAAAAAAGAAAACCATAGCTGGGGTCATCACAATGCCAGATTTCAGGTTGTACTACGAAGCTGTGGTCATCAAGACAGTGTGGTCCTGGCACAAAAACAGACACATAGATGAATGGAACAGAATAGAGAACCCAGAAGTGGACCCTCAACTTTATGGTCAACTAATATTTGACAGGAAAGACTATCCACTGGAAAAAAGACAGTTTCTTCAATAAATGGTGCTGGGAAAATTGGACATCCACATGCAGAAGAATGAAGCTAGACCATTCTCTTACACCATACAAAAAGAAAAGTTTTTTTATATATTTTGGATACTAAACTTTTTTCAGATATGTCATTTGCAAATATCTTCTCCCTTTCCAAAAGTGGCTTTTTTTTTGTTTGTTTTTCTTGATTTTTTCTTTTACTGGGCAGAAGCTTTTTATCTTAGTGTATGTGCTGCTGAAGTGAGCAACAGAGCTTTTTATCTTAATGAAGCCCTAGTAGTTCACTTTTGTTTTTTGTTTTCCTTGCCTCCAGAGATGTATCCAGCAAGAAGTTGCTATGACTGATGTCAAAGTTTGCCATCTGTGTTCTCTTCTAGCATTTTGACGATTCCCTGTCTCACATTTAAGTCTTTCATCCATTTTGAATTTATTTTTGTGTATGGTGTAAGAACGAGGTCCAGTTTCATTCTTTGGCATGTTGCTGTGTAGTTTTCCTGACACCATTTGTTGGAGGGACTATCTTTTCTCCACTGGATACTCTTTCCTTCTTTGTCAAAGATTAAGTGACCATATAGTTTTGGGTCCATTTCTGGGTTTCCTGTTCTGTTCCATTGATCTATGTGTCTATTTCTGTGCCAGTACCACACTGTCTTGATTATTATAGCTTTGTAGTACAACTCGAAGTCTAGAATTGTGATGCCTTGAGCTTTGCTTTTCTTTTTCAAGATTTCTTTGGCTATTCAGGGTATTTTGTGGTTCCATGCAAATTTTTGGATTGTTTGTTCTAGCCTGTGGAAAGTGTTGGTGATATTTTAATAGGAATTGCATTACTGTGTAGATTAATTTGGATAGTATAGACATTTTAACAATATTTGTTCTTCCAATCTATGAGCATGGAATGTTTTTCCATTTCTTTTGTCTTCTTCAGTTTCTTTCATAAGTGTTGTATAGTTTTCAGAGTAGAGATCTTTTACCTTTTTGGTTAGGTTGATTCCTAGGTATCTTATGTTGTTGTTGTTGTTTTTGTGTGTGTGCAATTGTAAATGGGATTGATTCCTTGATTTCTTTTTCTGCTGCTCCATTACTGGTTTAGAGAAGTGCAACAGATTTTTACATGTTAATTTTGTATCTGCAACACTCCTGAATTCATGTATCACTTCCAGCAATTTTTTAGTGGAGTCTTTTGGATTTTCTACATAGAGTACTACCATGTACTCTGTGAATAGTGAATGTCTGAGTTATTTGCTAATTTGGATGCCTTTTATTTCTTTTTGTTTGATTACTGAAGCTAGGACTTCCAATACTATGTTAAATAACAATGGTGAGAGTGGACATCCCTGTCTTTTTCCTTATTGTAAAAGAAAAGTTCTCAGTTTTTCACCATAGTGGGTGATATTAGTCATGGGTCTTTTGTATATGGCCTTTATGATGTTATGGTCCCCTTATTCCTACTTTGTTGAATGTTTTTACCAATAATGGGTATTGTGGTTTGTCAAATGCTTTTTTATGCATCTATTGATAGAATCATATGGTACTTATCTTTTTATTAATGTGGTGCATCACATTTATTCATATGGATATACTGAACCACCTTTGCAGCCCAGGAATAAATTTCACTTGATCTTGGTGAGTAATCTTTTAATGTACTGTTGGATTCAATTTGCTAGTATCTTGTTGAGAATTTTTGCATAAATGTTCATCAGGGATATTGGCCTGTAATTCTCCTTTTTAGTGGGGTCTTTGTCTAATTTTGGAATCATGGTAATGCTGGACTCACAGAATGAGTTTGGAAGTTTTTCTTCCATTTCCATTTTTTTGGGAACAGTTTGACAAAAATAGGTATTAACTCTTCCTTAAATATTTGATAGAATTCCCCTGGGAAGCCATCAGGCCCTGGACTTTTGTGTTTTGGGAGATTTTTGATTACTGATTCAATTTCTTTGCTGGGTTTGGGTGTGTCCAAATTTTCTATTTTTTTGCTGTTTCAGTTTTGGTAGTTTATACGTTTTAGGAATTTATCCAATTCTTCCAGATTTCCCAATTTGTTGGCGTATAATTGCTCATAAAATTCTCTTATTATTGTTTGTATTTCTGTGGAGTTGATTGTTATCTCCCTTCTCTCACTCATGATTTTATCTTTGTGTGTCTTTTTTTCTTTTTGATAAGTTTGGCTAAGGATTTATAAATTTTATTAATTTTTTTTCAAAGAACCAGCTCCTAGTTTCGTTGGTCTGGTTTTGTTTGTTTGTTTGATTTCTATATCATTTCTATGTGTTTCCCTTCTTCTGCTGACTTTAGGGTTCATTTGCTTTTCCATTTCTAGTTCCTTAAGGTGTACAGTCATGTTGTGCTTTGAGATTTTTCTTGTTTGTTGAGGTGGGCCTATATTGCTATATACTTCCCTCTTATGACCACTTTTGCTGCATCCTAATGTTTTGGACTATCGTGTTTCATTTTCATTTGCTTTCATGTATTTAAAAACTTTTTTCTGGGCAGCCCCGGTGGCTCAGCGGTTTAGCGCCGCCTACAGCCTAGGGCGTAATCCTGGAGACCCAGGATTAAGTCGCACGTTGGGGTCCCTGCATGGAGCCTGCTTCTCCCTCTGCCTGTGTCTCTGCTTCTCTCTCTGTCTCTCATGAATAAATAAATAAAATCTTTAAAAAAATAAACTTTTAAAAAATAAAAATAAATAAAAACTTTTTTCTTTAATTTTCTGGTTAACCCATTCATTCTTTAGTAGTATATTCTTTAACCTCCATGTGTTTGTGGCCTACTTTTTTTTTTTTTTATTGTGATCGACTTCAAGTTTCATAGTGTTGTGGTGGGAAAATATACATGGTATGATCTCAATATTTTTGTGTTTGTTGAGGATTGTTTTGTGACCCGGTAAGTGATCTATTCTGGAGAATGTTCCATGTGCCCTGAAAAAGAATGTGTATTATGTTGCTTTAGAATGAAATGTTCTGAATATATTTGTTGAGTCCATTTGCCCCAGTGTGTCATTCAAAGCCATTGTGTTCTCATTGATTTTCTGCTTAGAATTCTGTCCATTGCTCTAAGAGGGTTGGTAAAACCCTGTACTATTACTGTATTATCCTCAATGAGTTTCTTTATGTTTTCTATTAATTGATTATATATTTGGCTGTATCTAAGTTGGGGGCATACATACTTAAAATTGTCAGGTCTTCTGTTGGATAGACCATTTTATTGTAATATTAGTGCTCATCTTCATCTCTTGTTGCAATCTTTAGTTTGAAATCCAGTTTATTTTATGTAAGTATGGCTATTCTGGTCACTTTTGGTTTTTCTTTTATACTCAAAGAGTCTTCTTTTTTTAAAAAAATATTTTATTTATTTATGAGAGACAGAGAGAGAGAGAGAGAGAGGCAGAGACACAGGCAGAGGGAGAAGCAGGCTCCATGCAGGGAGCCTGACACAGGACTTGATCCCAGGACTCCAGGATCATTCCCTGAGCCGAAGGCAGCTGCTCAATCACTAAGCCACCCAGGTGCCCAAGAGTCTTCTTTAAATTTTTTGCAGGGCTGGTTTTGTGGTCACAAAGTCCTTTAGTTTTTGTTCATCTGGGAAACTCTCTCTCTCTTATTCTGAATGACAGTCTTGCTGGATAAAGTATTCTTGGCTGCATAGTTTTCTCATTTAGCACTTTAATATATCATGCCACTCACTTATGGCTTGTCATGTTTCTGTGGATAGATCTGCTGATGAACTTATTTGTCTTTCCTTGTAAGTTAGAGATTTCTTTTCCATTGTTCCTTTCAGGATTTTTTCCTTATCTTTGGATTTTGCAAATTTTAATATGATATTTCTTGGTATTGGCCCAATCAGCCCTCATAGGAGAGCAAAATATCTCCTCTCATGTGTCCTAGGCATCCCTCAGATCCCTGCCTTTACCCTGTCTCTGTCTGGGCCATCTGTTCACCTGGTGGCACAGTGCTACTGTGTTTTATCTCAGGAACACTGGTTGTGTTTCAAAACTCCAATTTTTAGGTACCTGGAGTGGTACAGACCTACAGTGATCCTCTTGGGGAGGGTCTTGCTGTGCTGTGGCCAGTGCTGGTTTATCCCAGAAGGGTAGTTGCAAGAATGCACAGGCTTGGAGTTTATAGTAATGCACAGCAAAATACAGGTGTCCAGCTTGGCTACTCTCAAAAGTAACCTCTGCTCCTGTGCTATTAAGTGGGGCAGTGCATAGCATTCTTTTGTCCCTTAAGAGGCAATACCACCTCTCCCAGATGCATTTCAAGAAGGGGGACTGTCTCTCCCAGTGCAACCCATGGGAACATCAAGGCGAGCTGTCTGTTCCCAGGCCTCTGTGCTCCTTCTTTTCAGGAACACTGCTATACTCCCCAGGCTCTACACTTACCACCGTGTGGACTTCTAAAACTTCAGTCTTTGAACTCTGCTGCTTGTAAAAACACAATAATCAGCCCCTATCATTTTCCCAGTCATTGGATTTGGGGAAGTATTTTTCTTGCGCAGTACCACTCATGTTCTCTCCGTCTTCTCTTTCTATGATCAGGGCCCCCTTCCCTTCACAGGGCTTGCAATTCTTTTCTCCCCCAAATCACATCTCTGAACCTCCTGCATTCCATGATGTAGTCTCTTTTCTCCTTCTTGTTGTGAAGTTTGTTCTCTTAGTCCTTAGATCCATTTCTTCAGTGTTCAGAACGATTTGAAATGTATCTAACTCTGTTTGAGGGACATGACAAACATAGAGTCCTCCTACTACTGTGTCATCTCAGTTCCTCTCTACAAACACTTCACTTCTTCATAAGTTTAGAAATAGGTATAACAAGTGATGCCTGGCAGTGGTTGTTTATATAATGAGCTGTGGTGCTAAGACAAAAAGTTTTAGAGGAGCCTTATAACAGACCAAGAGAAAATCATAATGATGATTATAAAAGCCCTTCATATTTAATGCTTCAATTTTTATAACAAAATGTTATGTTTACTTCCCAGTGCTGACCAAGGACATTCATAACATACCCTAAGACTGACTACAGGGTTGAGGCACCTTTTTTTTTTTTAAACATTTTATTTATTTATTCATTAGAGACACAGAGAGACAGAGGCAGAGACAAAGGCAGAGGGAGAAGCAGGCTTCATGCAGGGGTCCTGATGTAAGACTTGATCCTGGACTCCAGGATCATGCCCTGAGCCAAAGGCAGACACTTAACCACTGAGCCACCCAGGCATCCCTGAGGTATCTTATGATCAAGAGACTCCCCAGTAAGACAAAGCATTACCAGAACTCATTAAAGGCCTATACTTTCCCTGGTTTGGGGGCTGGCTGTTCTGTGTCACTATTTGCCTCCACTGTTTCAGTGGGCCAAAGAAGCTATTCTTCTAAATATATTATAACATTGTCACTTCAGGCTACTAGCATTGATTCAAACTTTGAATTGACCCTAGTCCATGGCTGATTAATTACTATGAACAGGGACTATCTTTTAGATTATGTTTTAATCACCATTCCTAGAATTTGTGAAGGCAGTGAATATAATTTCAAAATATACTTGTGTTAATTAATATTAGTATGAGCTATCCCTTCATCTTGAAGTGTCAGCAACCTATAGATTTACATATGTATACCTGTTTCTGGATGTTATAGATAATGGGGTATGAGAGAATATGTGTTCATCTACCCAGGGAGATGAGACACACTGACTGTACCTAGACAAAGCTAAATATTTGAGTAAAATTGGAACACTCTACTCATGCACCAGGTGTTTCTAATTGTCATATATTTGCCTTTTTTTTTTGAACCAAACATATGGCTCATTACATTCTTTTGTAGTTTTGGGTACTTATAGCTTAGGCATGATGTGTAAAATAATGACAGTTATAATGATATTTCTACCTTGTAACACTGACAGTGTTAAAAATACATGCAATTTATTTTTACATATTTAAATAAAACACATTTTAAAAATGGGATGGAATTATGGGTGATTTTTGTGTGTTGATTATTTTCTTATTTTTTGGAAAAATATTAAAAAACAAAAATTTCTAAGAAATAGAAATAGGGATGCCTGAGTGGCTCAAGTTGGTTAAATGTCTGCCTTAGGCTCAGGTCATGATCCCAGGTTCCTGGGATTGAGCCCTGCATTGGACTTTTTGCTCTGTGGGGAGCCTGCTTTTCCCTCTCCATCTGCCTGCCACTCTCCCTGCTTGTGTGCTCTCTCTCTCTCTCTCTGTCAAGTAGATAAATAAAATCTTAAAAAAAATAAAAATAAATGGAACATAAACTTAATTAAAAATGCATTAGTAGTAAAGAATTAGGACAAAAGAGAAAATAAGAAGAAATAATAGGAAGAAGCCACAATATGCAGAATTAACCGAGCAACTTTTAAGTTTCATATACTATGAACAGTAGTATTTTTTCTGAAACTGAACATGAGAAAAATTTGAAATTTTCCTAACCTATGTGTTAACTTTTCTCTAAAGAGGCATTTATGACATGTGGCTTTTGATGGCTTAAAGTTTAACTGCCTTTTTGTTAATTTAATACATAGATAAGACAAGGGTAAAGAATAGAAGGCTATTTTTTTAATTTTTAAAATAAAATAACTTTTCATTTTGAAATAATTACAGGCTTATGAAAATGTTTAAAAACTGTTTCAAGAATTCTCAAATATTTAAATACATAATCTGATTCTCTAAATGTTAATATCTTATATACCCATAGTACAGTTATTAAAATTAGGAAGGTAACATTGATATAATATTATTATCTAATCTACAGATCTTATTCATATTTTAATAATTAATTAATTTATTTATTAATTAAATAATAATTTAATAATCTTTTTTTGACCAAGAATCATGTATCACCATTAACTTTCACACATTCTTTAATCTGGAACAATCCTCTAATCTTTTTTCTTCTTCTCCTCCTCCTTCTTCTTCTTCTCTCTTTTATTTCTACTTCTTTTTTTTTTTTTTTGGTCTATTATGACTTCAGCACTTTTTAAGAGTACTTGCCAGTCATTTTTTTAAGAATATTCTTCATTATGGGTGTGTCAGATATTTCTTCATGGTTAAGATTGCCAAAGAAGCATGTGTTGTGTTTTACACAATGTGTCATCAGGAAGCACATTACTAACATTTTTCCCATTACTAGTGATGTAAATGTTTATTACGTGATTAAGGTTATGTTTGCCAGTTTTCTCCACTCTAAAATTAGCATTTTTCCTTTTAAATTAATAAATATCTGGTGGTGATATATTTTGAGACCACGAAAATACCCTCTTTGTCTTTGGACTTTTGCCCACTAATCTTTTTAATCCACTGATGCTTTTTGCCTGAAACATTTGGTGTTTGTTAGCTGCTACTTTTCTGTTTTCATCATTTTTTTTTTTTTTACATTTATTGGTGCAAATTGTAATGTAAGGAAGAACTATTCTTTCTCCATTTATTTATTTATAAAATTATTTATATTAGTATGAACCAATGGGTTTTTATCTTGTTTTGTGAGCTATAATCCATTACTAACTTTATTATTTTATTGTTCAAATTGTTTTATATTTGGTAATCAGGAGCTCCTTCAAGTTGGATCCTATGTCCTTTGACAAATTCCCAATTCACTCCCTCCCTTCTTTCCTTCCTTTATGTGGTATCCTTCATACCGGAGATTTTTTATAAAGGAAAATATCAAGGCCTAGTTGTGGATGCCAACCAGTGTCTGGATGTCACAGACCACTCTTCCATTTTTCAGTGCATACATACACACATCTATCTATCTATCTATCTATCTATCTATCTATCTATCTATCATCTATCTATCATCTATCATCTATCATCATCTATCTATCATATATATCCAAATTAAAACCACAAACTCATGTTAACACCTCCAAGTATATCTTTAAAATCCATATTTCAAAAAAGAGCAGAATGCTGTTCAGTTCTTACTTTCCATAAAAAGTCTAGTTATATCTAAGCAGACAGTTATGAAGTTATGGATTACTGAATACCTGGCCATATTAAAATGAAACCTAATATAAAAATAAAACACTATCAGTTACTGAAATAATGTTCTCTTTAAAGGCAGGATACTGGGAAGCCCGGGTGGCTCAGTTGTTTAGCACCACCTGTAGCCCAGGGCCTGATCCTGGAGACCTGGGATCGAGTCCCACATTGGGCTCCCTGCATGGAGCCTGCTTCTCCCTCTGCCTCTCTCTTTCTCTCTCTCCCTCCCTCTCTCTCTTTGTGCATCTCTCATGAATAAATAAATATAATCTTTAAAAAAATAAATAAAGGCAGGAGACTGAGTTTTCCCTTTCAGAGACAAATGTGTACCTAGTAGGTCTTCTACCAGTTTTTGATTATATAGTAAGACATATTTGAAGTATCCTCTCAGCTTTATGGGGTCCCTTTCACTGAGGTCTCCATTCCCAGTGATCAGGTTCTAGGAGCCCTCTTTATGACCCTGCACAGTGTCCATAGTTGATAGGACTAGAGATGGGCAACTGAGCCAATCTGAGCCTTCTTTCAAGGAATTTGAAATTGGATCTTGGAAAGAAATTCAGTATCTTTTTTAAAAAAAAGTTTAATTGAAGTATATTTGACACATAATATGTTAATATTAGGTATACAACATAGAGATTTGACAATTATATACATTATAAAATGCATACCACCATACATGTAGTTAGCATCTGTCACCACACAAAATTATTACAATATTATTAGCTGTATTCGCTATGCTGTGCTTTTCATCCCATGACTTATCTAAATTATAAGTGGAAATTTGTGCCTCTTTAACTACTTCACCTACTTTGCCCATCTCCCCAACTTCCTACCCTGCAATCACTAGTTTGTTCTCTATATTTATACATTTGTTTTGTTTTGTTGTTGTTTATAGATTTCACATATAACTGAAATCACATGGCATTTGTCTTTCTCTGTCTGACTTATTTTACTTAGCATCATACTCTCTAGCTCCATCCATGTTGTTGCAATAGCAATATTTAATTCTTTTTTATGGCTGAATAATATTCCTTTGCATATGTGTGTGTGTGTGTGTATACACATTATATCTGTTTATCTGTTCATCTCTTGATAGACACTTAGATTGCATTCATAGTTTGGCTATTATAAATAATGTTGTGATAAACATATTTTTACAAATTAGTGTTGTCATTTGCTTTGGGTAAATACACAGAAGTGGAATTATTGGATCATATGGTACTTTTGTTTTTAGTTTTTTGAGGAACTCCGTACTTTTCCAGAGTAGCTACACCAATTTACTTTCCCACCAACAGTGCATGCAGGGTTTCTTTTCTCCATATCCTCTCCAACATTTGTTATTTTTTGTCTTTTTTATACTAGCCATTCTGGCTGGTGGGAAGTGGTAGCTCATTGTGGTTTTGTTTGCATTTCTCTGATGATAAGTGATGTTGAGCATTTTTTCATGTGTCTGTTGGCCATCTGCATGTCTTATTTGGAAAAATGTCTATTCAGGTCCTCTGCTCATTTTTAAATTGTGTTATTATTTTTTTTGGTGTCAAGTTTTATGAGTTCTTTATGTATTTTGGATATTAACCTCTTATTAGATACATCATTTGCAAGTATCTTCTTCTGCTTAATAGGTTGCCTGTTCGTTATGCTGATGTTTTCCTCCACCATGCAAACAATTTTTAGTCTGATGTAGTCCCAATTGCTTATCATTATTATTATTATTGTTTTCATTACCCTTGCCTGGGGAGAAATATCCAGAAAAATATTGCTAAGGTTGATGTACAAGACATTATTGCCTATGTGTTTTCTTTTAGGTGTTTTATGGTTTGAGGTTTACATTTAAGTCTTTAATCAGCTTTTAGTTTATTTTTGTATATAGTATAAGAAAATGGTATGGTTTTATTCTTTTGCATGCAGCTTTCCAGTTTTCCCAAACCATTTATTGAAGAGATTCTCTTTTTCCATTGTATATTTTTGTCTCCTTTGTCTTAGATTAATTGACCATATATCAGCATGAGTATAACTGGGCTCTCAATCTTATTTCATTGATCTGTGTGTCTGTTTTTGTGCCAGTACCATACTGTTTTTATTACTCTAGCTTTATAGTATAGTTTGAAATCTGGAATTGTGATACCTCCAGCCTTGTTCTTTTTACCTTAAGATTGCTTTGGCTATTCAGGGTCTTTTGTGGCTTCATAGAGACTTTAGGATTTTTTGTTCTAGTTCTATGAAAATACTACTGGGATTTGTGAAGGATTGCACTGAATCTGTAGTGTGCTTTGGGTAGAACAGACATTTTAACAGTATTGATTCTTACAATCCATGAGCATTGTATATCTTCCATTTATTGGTGTCATCTTCGATTTCTTTCATCAATGTCTTAATAGTTTTCCGAGTTGGTTAAATTTTCTTGTGGTGGGCCCAGTGAGTTGCACTCAACCAGACACACACACACACACACACACACACACACACACGATAAATTAGAAGAAAATAACATCTGCTAATATTTTTTGTGTATTTTTGGATAGTGTACTTATAGGTGATTTTTATTTTATTATTTTTCCAAATTGTCTATAAATTAGTATGCATCATTTAAAATCAGAAGGAAAATAATTTTTAAATATAATGCAATCTAGGATTTTATATAAGTAATGTGGTGTTGTTGGGAGAGGAAGGAGTATGCACAGTGAAGAAAACTCTCCCACTGAAAGATGTCCAATGGTTAGTAACCAGAGGGAGAAGGGATACAAAAGAGAGATTCACTTGTTATACCAGGTGTATTTTTTAATGACTCTGAGGAGGAATAATCTGAGGAAAAGAGATTATTTAAATAAAGAGCTGTTCTTGAGAATGAAGGGATTGATAAACTGATATTTGACACAGTGATTTCCAACTGTTTTAGATTTGTAATTAATAACTGCTGCTCAGGAACATACTTCTTTTTTCCTATTTCATATTTATTGTTATATATTAATTTAGAAAAATTCAGAAAAAGATACTGAATAGAAAAAGTCAAAATATTTGAATTTATCTAGATTTTTATTCTACAGGGGGAATCATTGTTGACATTTAATGAATATCCTCTGAGAAGTTTTTCTATAAATAAGATGCAAAGAGATATATATCAACTTTTTTTATAGGAAAGAATCATATTAAAAAAAGAATCATGGTGGAAATTATTTCATAAGTTTTTTTCTTTAATTCCCATTATAAATGCTGTTTTATTTAAGTAGGAACTACTGTGTTTAAATCAAGTTAACCTGAAATTAAACTGGCTTTGAGAACTTTATGACATCTCTGGGGATGATTGAAAACCCATATAATTTTAAAAGCAGGGCTAGGATTTCCTAAATCAGAAGATTCCAGACAGTGACTAAATAGTCTAGTGGCTTTGCTGACACCACTATTATAGCTCCAGTATTCTCAATTCAAAACACATGAATGAATGGAGTTTTGAAATAAGTTAGATCCTAAGAAGCTCTTGTTTCTTGGCTTTATATATTTAAATTAAATTTTTTTTTTGCCACAAAATCCAAAAAGTGGTACCTTGGTAAGAATAACCTTGTGTCTTTTGGGTTTCTTTTCTGTCTAAAATTGCTTTCACTTACTTCCACCCTAACTCATTTTAGATTGACCTAATTCTAAACCATGTGACAAGCTAAATAAAATGAAAACCCAAAAGAATTCCTGCAGTAAATTGCTTAAGTAGGCACTCTGCAGAAAATTAGGAATATACAGATATTACTAGAAGTGAAAAGAATGAGGCTGAACACTATAGAAGTTAAGTCTGGGTAGTTCTTAAAGATAGTTTAGGACTTCTTGATCAGCATTGTTTCCTTATGCAACTTCCTAGGTACTTCCCCTGCTTCCACAGTCCTTCCGCTTAGCAAATCAGGTGCCCTGGAGGTGAAGAATAAAAATTCTTTCTTTTTTTTTTTCAGCTTGTTTGAGGCATAATTGACAAAAAAAATATAGTATATTTAAAATGTACATGATAATTTGATATATAATTACACGTGAAAGTATGCCCTCTGCTGAGTAAATTAACACATCTATCACCCCAATTATTTACCTTTTTTTGTGTGTGTGAGAATACTTAAAATACTCTCTTGGCAACTTTCAATTATATAGTACAGTATTACCTACTATAGCCACCATGTTATACATTAGATCTTCAGACCTTATTCAGTTTTGTACCTTCTTACCAACCTCTCCCTATTTTCCCTCACCTGTAGCCCCTGACACCACCATTCTACTCTGTTTCAATGAATTAGAAATTTTTTTTTAAGATTCCATGTATAAGTATACCATGTGGCTTGTCTTTGTCTGGTTAATTTCACTTAGCCTAATGTCCTCCAGATTCATGTTTTCTCAAATGGGAGGATTTCCTTTTTTCAGTCTGAGTAATATTTCATTGTAAATGTATAACACATTTTCTTTACCTATTCATCAATTGATGGACACTTAGGTTATTTTCATGTCTTTGTAATTGCAAATAATGCTGCAGTGAATATAGGGAGGTGCTGCTGTCTCTTTAAGATAATTTTATTGTCGTCTACGGCCATACCACCCTGAATGCGCCCGATCTTGTCTGATCTCGGAAGCTAAGCAGGGTCGGGCCTGGTTAGTACTTGGATGGGAGATAATTTTATTGTCTTTGGATATAAGCCCAGAAGTGAGATTGCTGGATCATATGATAATTGTGTATTTAATTTCCTCCATACTATTCCATAGTGGCTGTGCAAGTTTACATTCCGACCACCAGTTTACCAAGTGTTCCCTTTTCCTCCACATCCTTGGCAGTATTTATCTCTTGTCTTTTTGATAATGGCCATTCTAACAGTTGTGAGGTGATACGTTATGTGACTGTGATTTACATTTTTCTGTTGATTAGTGATGTTGAGCATCTTTTCATGTACCTGTTGGCCATTTGTACTTTTTCTCTGGAAAACTATCTATTTATGTCCTTTGCCCCTTTTAAAATCAGGTTATTAAGGTATTTTGTTTTTGAAGTGTATAGCATCTATATGTATGTTAGATATTAACCTCTTACTGGATATGTGGTTTGTAAATATAAATTTTCATATTCCATTGTTGCCTCTTCATTTTGTCGATTATTTGTGCAGAAGTTTTTTTTTATTTTTTATTTTTATTTTTTAAATTAAATTTTATTTTTTTTTCAGAAGTTTTTTTAGTTTGATGTTGTTCCACTTGTTTATTTCTGCTCTTCTCACCTTTGCTTTTGGTGTCTCCAAAAAATCATTGTGAAGATGAATGTTAAAGAGCTTACCCATCCTGTTTTCTTCTAGGAGTTTTATAGTTTTAGATTTATGTTCAAATTTTTTATCCATTTGAGTTGATTTTTGTGTATGGTATAAGATAGGGGTATAGTTTTAGTCTTTTGAATATGGATATCTAGTTTTCCCAGCACCATTTGTTGAAAAGATTACCCTTTTCTCTTTATTTTCCATACATTATTGGCTTGTTTGTTGGGATTTAATTGACCACATATACATGGATTTATTTATGGGCTCTTTATTCTGTTCCATTGATCTTTGTGTTTGCTTTTATGCTACTGTGTATATCTGTAATATAATTTGAAATCAGGAAGTGTAATGCCTCCAGCTTTGTTCTTCTCTTTAGGATTGCTTTTTTTTTTTTTTTTTTTTGTGGTTCCATGAGAATTTTAGGATAGTTTTTCTATTTCTCCAAAAAATGTCATTGGAATTTTTGTAGAGATTGCATTCAATCTGTAGATTACTTTGGGTAGTATGGGCTTTTTAACAATATTAATTCTTCCCATAATGGGGAACATCTGCCCATTTTTTGGTGTGTTTTTTCATTTCTTTCATCAATGTTTTATAGTTTTTAGTGTACAGACCTTTCACCTTTTTGATTAGATTTATTCCTAAGTATTCTATTCTTTTTGATGCCAGTATAAGTGGAATTATTTCCTTAACTTTTCTTTTCAAGAGTTTGTTGCTGGTGCATAGAAGCACAACTGATATTTCATATTGATATTGTACCCTGCATCTTTACTAAATTCATTTATTTGTTCTAATAGTTTTTTGGTGGAATCTTTAGTATTTTCTGCGTAGTATCATGTCATCTACAAACAATTAGAATTTTATTTCTTGCTTCTGATTTGGATGTCTTTTATCTCTTTTTCTTCCCTAATTGCTCTGGCTAGGACTTCCAGTACTGTGTTGAATAAAAGTGGTATGAGTAGGCAAACTTGTTTTGTTCCTTATTAGAGGAAAAGCTTTCAGGCTTTTTTTTTTTTTTTTTTTTTTTTTTTTTTTTTTTTTTTTACCCTGAGTATGATATTAGCAGTGGGTTTGTCATATATGGCCTTTGTTATGTTGAGGCACATTCCACTTCTCCAAAATTGCTTGAGTTTTTAATTTGGAAGGCTACTACATTTTGTCAGATGCTTTTCCTGCATCTAATGAGATGATTGCATGATTTTTATCCTTCAATTTGTAAATATGGTGTATCACATTTATTGATTTGTGGATGTTGAACCATCTTGGAATGAATTACATTTGATCATGGTATATGATCCTTTTAATGTGCTATTGGATTTGGCTTGCTGATATTTTGTTATTGTTATTTTTGCATCCATATTCATCAAGGATATGGCCTGAAATTTTCTTTTTTTGTAGTGTCCTTTTTTAATCTTTGGTATCAGGATAGTACTAGCCTTATAAAATTAGTTTGGATGTGTTTTCTCCTCTTCTGCTTTTTGGAAGCGTTTGAGAAGGATTACTATTAATTCTTTAAATGTTTGGGGAAATCACCAGTGAAGCCATCTGGTCCTGGACTTTCTTTGTTGGGAAATTTTGATTACTGGTTTAATATCCTTACTAGTAATTTCTTCTGTTCAGAGTTTCTGTTTCTTCATGATTCAGTCTTGTTTCTAAGCATTTATCCATTTTTTTCTATGCTAATTTATTGTTATGTAATTATTCATAGTGCCTAGGTGATTCTCTCGTACCTTGATGTTTGAAAAACAACAGTTTAGATCAGACATCAAGTCCAGTATCTTCACATGATATCCACTTGCCTCTAGTATTTGGTACCTTCTTGTTATCTCAGTTCAAGAAAGTTGCATGACTGATCACCAGGAATATCTTGGATGGTTGTATAGCTGTTGATGCAGTATCATGTAATCGAACCAAGACCAGGAGACGTGTAGTGAGTAGCAGAGTCCAGGACAGAAAGTGGGTCAGAATAGTAGAGAAGTTAAGTATAGCTATAGTTCTAAGTAAGGTTAATACCAGAATCAGTTTCAGGATGGCAAGATACCCAAGGTATCTTGATGGAAAAAGAGTGCAGTGCCTATTATTTGCTGTGGTAAGAGCCAAGCTAGAATGCAGATAGGTCAATTCTGTTGAATAAACAAATTATTTCTATATTAACAAATAGGAATCATGCTTCCTTGAGATGTACTAGACCTGGGGTGACTAAGACAGATAGAATTATAGTCCGTAAGGAGCTGACTTTGTGGTGGAGAGACAGTGGGCAACTCAGCCCTCAGTAATCTGGGGTGACACCTGGTAGCCAGATCCTGATGAAGAGATACTGGGGGGAAAGAACAAGATGGGATATAGAACAGGTTTGAAGGAAGGAGAGGCTATGCTTATTTTTTTCATCACTCTTCAACATTTTGTTTTAGCTTCATTCAACATGAAGCCACAGAATGAAATGAACTTGTTTTGAGAATGAAGAATACAGCCAAACATCAATTGTTTGGATTTAAATAGTCAGAATTTGTAATAATTTGGAGAGTGACTTAGCTGAAGTTTATCTAAGTTCCCCTATGGAAACTTCCAGGTCCCAAATTCCCCAAGCAAATTGATTCTATAAACTTGAGTAAACCTGCTTTCAAACATACTCAAAATTCTTATTAGATACAAGCAACTGTAAAGTTAATCACAAATAATTTTAGAGCAGCCCCTAAATTTGCTAGCAGTGAATTTAGTACATAGGAGCAGTTGTTTAACCTATTTCACAATATTTCTGGTATCAGAAAGTAATATATTTCTTTGTGAAGTGGCCTGTAATTCTTCTCTTGTTTTTCCCGCATAAGGCCTTCTCTTTCTGCTTCCCTCTCTCTCCCCTCTCCCCTATCTCTCCTGACCCCTTCCTCTTGCTTTCCTTTTTCTCTACCCTGTCTTATCCCCCTTTTCTCTTTCCTCTTTTCACTCTTTTCCTCCATCCCACCTCTACCTCCCCTTCTCTTGTTTCCTCTGCTTCTCTTTTTTTGTTTCTAAGATGAGAGAAGTTTATATACATACACTTAACAGAATAAGAAAGTGGTCAGTCTAAGTGTTTCTAAGGTGCTAAGTCTTTCTCTGAATTGCTTTGGGGTGAATTTTGTGGTCCTTGAAAATGTCTGTCTTCTAAGCAGCATCCTCTGGACTAGCCACACAGGTTGCCTGACCATGAGTTTGAGGGTCTGGGAAAACTGAAGGAAGACTCTATTCCTCCTGGCTTTTTCCTTCACCATTTTACATCAGTCAATCTGTAATTTAAGTGACATACTTTGATTACTGTGGAAATATCCACCAGAACACATTTTCTTACAGAAATAAAGAATTCTGGTGGCAATTTATTAATGTTAAATTGCTTTTACAGTGCAGAAGGAGAAAAAGACTCTAATTTGCACACACACATTCTTCTGGAATGAAAGAATCTTTACCATCATGAAGCCATTTCAGCTGTCTCATCCCTAATTACCACTTGGTCTCTCTCTCTCTCTCTCTCTCTCTCTCTCCCTTGCTCCTTCCCTAGTGTTCTTTTTGTTTTTAATTGGTGTTTTCAGCCATCTGGATCCACTAGCTTATGAAGGCATGAGAGAGAAATGGAACATAAAAGAAAACAAACTTCACCCATTTCAATCAAGTCCACATCTGAAAGCTCCCATATTTTACAACATTTCCTTTGCTATAGGAAATATGGTGTCAGAGTAAGCCAAGCTGAAAGGATGTCTGGGGATGAATGCAAAGAGAAATGCTAATGCCCCATTAGTGCTGAGGCCTGGGCTCCAAAAGCACTTTCAGGAGAAGCTGCCTGGCATGTCAGTTTGCCACATGGTGGAGGAAAGGACCTAGGGTGTTTTACAATGATAAGTCTGGGTCTTGCAATCAGACCCATCTGGATTTGAACCCTGGCTCAGCCATTTCTAACTTTATAATTTCGGGCATATTTTCTCATCTTTATTGTACTTTCATTTTTTTGTCTGGAAGATTGGGAAACAATAAAGTTGTGCTTATTAGATGAAGAGAAATATGAAAATAATAAATGATTTTCTAAAATTTTGGTTTAAAAGTTATAGTACTAAATATGATGGCTTTTGGGACTAAGTATGTATAGGAAGAATTTAGAGGTTGAAAGTTATTGTTTTAAGACTTAGCTTGAGGTTCTATATGCACTGTAAGTAGCACACTGTTTTTACCTAGATTGTGTTATAGTTTGGAGTAAAATACATTATAGAGCAAGGGCCAAGATCCCTCAAAGCCACTCATTGGTACAGCCTCTGAACCTCCTAATGGTAACTATTATTGACAATATAGAGAAATTTCTTTCAGGTATCTTCTCAACCCCCACCCCAACACTACCATGAGTATTTTTACAAATCTATATCTTACTTCCTAAATGTTCTTCCATCTGCTTTTTTCCAGCTCTGCTCTACTCTACTCCAGGCTATCATAGCCTCTTATCCAAGCCACAGATATAGCCTTCAAAATAGTCTGTCTTTCTCAGATTCTTTTCCATTTTTCTTACTTAAGCCTGAGTAATCTTTTAAAAGTCTTTTTATATACCAAATGTAGTATTTAACTTGTAAAAACATTAATGGTTTTTCCCTGACCATAGAATTAAAGTCTGGTAAAAACAAAGCCTTTACATGTTTCTCTAACCACTGTTACTGTTCCCCCTGCCACCAAGTACTTGGCCTTCCTTTGCTCTTCTCTCCATATTGGGTATTTCTAAATACATGACTATTTTGTGCTCACTCTCATCTCAATGCCTTTACCTCTACCTGGAGTGTGCTTCTCTATTTTTTTCAGCTATCTGATTTCTATTCATTCTCTCAGTAGCTGTTGGAATATCAAAATCTCATGGAAGCCTTCTCTGATGGCTCTCATTGTTTTATTTTTTACTTCATTTTTTTATAAAAGATTTTATTTTTTATTTATTTGAGAGGGAGAAAGAGGATGAGGAGGATAGGGAGAGGGATAAGCAGACTCCATGCTGAGCACGGGACCCAAAGTAGGACTATCCCACCAACCTGTGCTCATGACCTGAACTGAAATCAAGAGTCGGATGCTTAGCCAACTGAACCACTCAGGTGACCCAGCTCTGATTGTTTTAAGAGCACAAAGCCCTTGCAATAGTTTATTGGTAATTCATTTATTTTTCCTTTCACTCAGTCATTCAACAAATAATGCTAGATACTGAGAAAATAATGATAAGCAAACAGATAGGAATCTGTCTTTAGCAAAATACAGAACTTAAATAATCATACAAATAAATCTATAATTACTAATTTCATAAGCTGTGGAGACAGGATGTATAGTGCTAAAAGAAGTTACTAACTGGGAAATTTGATCTGGCCAATGAGAGAGGCTTTCTCCAAATAAGTGATGTTTGAACTGAGATCGCAAGAATGAACAGGAGTTAGCTAAGAGGTGAAAAAGTCAGGCAGGACAACATACATAAAGCCTGTGGCAGGAAGGCATATGACAAGTTTGAGGAATTGTGGTAGCATAGCAAGAAAGTGATGAGAGTGGGGAAATAGCAGTAGACAATTCAGGAAAGGATCTGTAGGCCAGATGAAGAGTTTTGCATTTTATCTTGAACACTCCTCTGAATCAAGAATGGATTGGCAGGAGGACAGAGCGGATATGAAATACCTGTTGGGAGGCTTTTGCTATGCTCCAGTAGATGGTGGCTTGAAGACTGGGACCTTGAAGATGAAAAAAAGTAGGTGGACTTCAATGATATTTAAGAGGCAAAATGTTCAAGACATAGTGATGAATTGGACATAGGGGTAATGTGCCAAAGTTATCAAGGATGAATTTTTGCTTATAGAATTTACTACAAATGGAAACCTAGGAGAAGCCCAGAGAGAAGTTCTGGAACTCGCTTTTGTACACATTGACTTTGAAATGCCATTGAGACATCAACAAACCTGATTCCTTCTCCCCTGCTAAACTGTAACAAAGTCACGATTTTTTTTTTTTGTCTTTTTCATCAGTATATACCTGGAAACTACTATATCACCTGGTACATTATAGGTGTGCAAGTGATTTGTTGACTGAATGATACAAAAGTCTTAAATTCTAGTTTAGGGGGTAAATTTATTGAAGAAACTTGTACTGTCAGTTTCAGCACCTAGCACCTCCTCTGATGTGGCCATGAGAGTTGCTTCTCCTCTGAATTTAGTTGACTTCAGCTTCAGCTCTGTCCTTACCTCTCAAACACTGTTACTACTGCTGATAAAAACAGGTGTCACCAACCAATATAATCTCCTTCCTCCAGACTGCTGTACACCATGTGGTTTCCCTTCAGTGTTTTCATCAATATGTGTCCATTCCAAAGTAATGACTTTCCTACAGCCAGACTTATTGCCATCTACTGAGGAATCTGGGCATAGGAAAACTCCTAGGTCATCTGAGGATATTTTGAAAGGTAATCTTTCTGATACTCTTCATCTTTTCCCAATTCCCTGGTTAAAGGTCTCTAACTTATACCCCAATAAATTTTTAAAACTTCTTTGTTTAATGTTTACTCTGGCATAAACATATAAAACATTTAGTCTTCAAAGTGCAGTGTAACATTGAATTCACACAAAGGACTTCTTCACTCACGACATAGAAGAGCAACACAGCAGGTCTGATTTTTCCCATTAGCCTCATTATTTCCTGAACACACACACAATCTTCACTCCAGTAGCAATAGCAGCTAACTTTTATTGAGCATTTACTCTGCTCCATGTGTTATTCTCAGCACTTGTTTTGATTTTTTAATCCTTTCAACAATTCTATGAGGTGGCCATTTTACAGATGACAACACTAGAGCAAGAAGAGGTTAAGAAACTTGCCCAAGTACACCTGGCTTGCATGTGGCAGAGCCAGAATTCACATTCAGCAGTCTGGCTTCAGAGGTCTTACCCTTAAATACTCTACTGTGCTGCCTTTCTGCAGCTTTCCTCTGATACTCTGAGGCCAGGACAGTCAGAGTAGGGTAGAATTCTAGTTTTTATTGAAATTGTTTGGAACGTGTTTACTCAGAAACTTTAAAGATTATTTGTCTGAGTCCAAATGAAGTTCAAACATTTTTATCCTGGCATTTATGTCTCCCTCAGTATAGCTCCGACCAATATTTCCAGCCTTAGATCCCCATCCCCAGTACAGACCAATTTTCCCATCAATGGCTCCTCTACAAGTTCCTATCTCCGTGTCTGTGAATGCTTTCTGTCATCTCCATGTAGAATTCTCTGTCTCCTTCAGAACTTGTCTTAGATGTCTCCTTCTTCATGAAACTTTTTCTCAGGCCCCCAACTCTTCATGTGAACCCACAGGACACTTTTTCTATGTGGTTTCCTTAGTACTTGCTACACTTTAAAAATTATATTTATTTCATAAGTGTCATAGTTGTACAATTTTAAAACTGAGATACACATTAACTATTATTTAACCCAATGGGTCTCGTTCCTTTTTTAGAAATAATAACAATTAATAATAAAAATTTATTTACTACTAATAATTTATATTGGTTAATAATTTATTAACCACTTTAAACTGAACAATTAGTGGCATTCAGTGCAGTGGCATTCAGTAAAGTGAACAATACTGTGCAACCGCTACCTTTAGCTAGATCTAAAACATTTCTGTCACCTGCATACCTATTTCTGTAGAACCCCATACCTATTAAGTAGTTTCTCTCTATTCCCATCTCCCCCAGTCCTGGCATCCACCCATCTGCATTCCATCTCAATGAGCATTTCACATAAATGGAAGCATGCAATATGTGGCCTTTTATGTCTGGCTTCTCCTAGCGTAATATTTTAGAAGTTCATTCACATTGTATGTTCATTCACATATATCGGTACTTTTAAAAAATAAATATATAATACTTTTTGTATGCATATGTTATAATTTGGTTATCTCTTCATCCATTGAGGGACATTGGAGCTATTTCCTATTTTTGACTGTTGTGATACTGCTGTTTTGGAACAGGTATTTGTAACTGCCTACTCTATTCTACTGATATCTAGCCTCATTCCTTCTTTTAAAATGAATTGTTATTAAAAGCCAGATGTTTAACAGATATAAATGGAGCTTCATAGATACAAATAGTAGAAATGGAGCTTCTCTAATTGGAGCCTGGTGTGTGGCTCTTGTTCTGCAAATTATATCACATGGCCCTTCCATGAAGCCTGCAGTTCTGTGTGAACCCTGGTTTTAAAGGTCTCTGAGGTACTTCATCTCTTTTATATTGTATATGAAGAAGCCCAGATTTGCATTGAAACTAAACAGCTAGTGTATCAGTGCACCCTCATCTGAATACATTTACTTAACAAGAACATGATGTAGCAGGAATCAGCCAGAGTGGGCTTAGATAATACATTTTCAGGATACATAGTTTAATAAATATTGTGCATCTTTGTTTAGGAAAATTTATGGGCAAGGCAAGGAACAAAACCTGAACTCCTAAACTAATTCTCACAAATATTTTATTTTATCATGAAAGACTTATATCTAATTCTGTGGAAGTAGGTAAATCTGCAATACTGTACAATGCAAAACCTTCATTGCTTTAGAATCATTAGAGGAAACTTAAAAATTCTGATACCTGCCCCCCATCCCAGCCCAGTAAAAGCAGAATTTCTGGGGCTGGGGACCAGGTATCAGAATTTTAAAAGATCTCCCCAGATGAATCTAATAGCCAGGAAGGGTTGGGAATCTCTGGCTTGGCTCTTGCCACAAGCATATTATTCTTACTCATTTCTTTCTGTGTATTCAGTTTATCTTTCCCATGAGCCTGGCTTAAATGCCATATGACTCTCCCAGGCTACTCCAGTCCATGCTGCTGCTCTCACCCTTCTGTAAAGACATGGAGCACTTGTGAGTCCTCCTGCTCTTTATAATGCCCGGACAAACATTATAACTTGGCTCTTATATGTGTTGATTTTGTGTCCCCAGTTGGAATACAAGGTCTTGCTGATCAGGAATAGAATCTCTCTCCACCTCTCCTTTCCTTCTCATTTCTAAATCACTGGTCCTAAAACTGGTGCTTCTTTGCTATTAAAAGCATAGTTATCCTGCTATTAACCTAGGGTTGAAGCATTTATGGAATGGCTCTGAAGATTCAATGTTGTACAAGGTGAAAGTGAATATTTTTTGGAAGGTATTACATGTCATGTACATACAAATGAGCATAATGTTGTTTTGACTAGGGAGGAAAACAACTATCTTTATTTTTTTTGCTTCCCCAGAAATATGCCATAGGGAATTACAAACAAAAAGGAAAATCTCAACCTCATTTCTGGTTTAATTCAAATTTACTTTGGTAGAAAAAGGATGCTCTTTCATAATTGTCTGGGGATTTACAGACCTCATCTAATTCTTTCAGTAGTTTTCCAGGGATTACCTTCATTTTATAGCTGAAAAAATAGACATAAGACCCTGCTTATAAATGGTATAATTTTGAACCCAGATTTGTCCCAGTCGAAAATCCATACCATTTTATCACACTCACATCTTCCTTTAATGCTAAGATTTAGAATATAACAGTTATGATTGTATGGGTAGGATTTTTTATTCCAGGTTTATAAAATTGATAAGGTATACAATGGTAAGTTTTCATGGAATAGTCTAAAAGGGATTTCCTACAAAGTAAATGTAACTGGGACTAAAAGATGGAGTGGTACTTGGTGGAGAATTATATTTTCTGGAAAAAGATTCACCATCCCTATATGATTTGGCTCCGGGGACTTGTGCCCTTTCTTCCCATTATTTCTGTACTACTTATTGCATCAAGTACTGAATGCAAGATCCTTAGAGGGGATAAGCAAAATGTAGAAAGAGACAGATAATTCGTTCATTGTTCTATCTGTTTGGTCTAGAGATTCTGGCCAGCCTTAAACAGGAAGCATGATAGCTTCCCATACAGAGAGACTTGAGAGATTCCAGAATGGCCTTCTTATCCAAAAATATTTCTCCAAGAGCACTGGAATTCCAAAACTAGAGATGTATTTTTACCTCTTGGAAGATTTTGAGGAGTTCAGAGTTCTCAGTATAAATACAATGGCTTTGAAAGGGTTGGTGACTCAAACTGATCATTTTGGGAGCTAGGACTGGGGCAGAAGGAGCAGAATGCAAAGACCTCTTTGTTTTTACAGAGAACAGAAGAAGAAACTGGCTAGGGCAGAGGATCCACTCTTCATATCCACCACAATCAATCTCAACATTGCATCCTCCAGGAAGGCTTGTGGAGGGTCTTCTGAAATAAACAGCTCACTCCAGACATACCTTGAACAGGCCACTCTTGAACAACCAACACTCCCTCTGAGGACAGACTCAAACAATCCTTCTTAACTCCAGACTCCTCAAATAGTCCTTCCCAGCAGGGTAATGAATAGAGGCTTCTGGCAAGCACCTGAAGGCCAACTCCTGTCTTTCAGGCTTGGATTTCAGGAAACAGCTTGGGAGGATGCTCTCCAGTCCCCACAACTGCTGGGACTTGTCTTGGGATTTGTGGGAGAGAGAGTGGAGGCTAAGAGGGATTAAAGCTGCTCTGAAACCTTGTAGCCTGAGAGGGATTTGGAGGTGGAAAAGGAGGGGGTAGATAGCTCAGCTGCTTCACCTTCCCAGATAATCCATCACTGCCACTGTAACTGCAGGAAAGCAGTCCCATAAACTGTCTGCCTGGAAGGAAGGATAACCTGCCGCTGGCTTTTATTTTCAGTTGAATTATAACACTTACCTTCTCATCTGTCCTTTCATCAAGAGGCTTAAGTGTTTTTCTTTCTGTGGGCCTTACTGGCCACGTTTCTCCATTCATTATCAGCATAGGGGCCTGCCATGCTGAACCCATGTGCAGCCCTCCACCCCCAACTCCCGATCCCCCAGGGGCTCCTTAGCAGCAACAATTTTCTAATTCAGAACAGACTCTCCTCTGAGCATTTGATCTTACAAGTACATTACAACTGGCTTTAACAGAAGTTACCAAAGGCAGGGATTTCAGAAACAAGATGTGAACTCCCCAAAAGATGGGGCACCAAAAATACTTCCTTGTAGTTTACCTGTAATACTTGACAGTGTTACTTGGAAATTTTTCTGTGCCTGGGGCTAAAGGGAAGGGTGGCTGTGAGTTTGGGGTCATTTGAAAATAATCATTAATAGGCTTATTACTTTTAGGAGAGAATTGTGGAGTGTTTAGGGCCACTAGGGTAAGGGTTGAGAAGTCAGAGTGCCTGCATTCTGATCCTGGCTTGTTTAACCATGAGTAAGTGATTTAAGTTCTCTGTGACTCAATTTCTTCATCTGTAAAATAGAAATAATAATAATACCCACTTCCTAAGATTGCTATATTAAATGTCACAATTTATTAAAATCTCTTATCATAGAGTCTGGTACATATGTGTTCAGGAAATGTTAGGCATTATTGTTGATTCATTTGTTCACAAAATGGTTACTAATTATCTACATACTTGTTGGCTTTACATCCAAAATATATCTCAAATCCAACCACTCCTCTCTGTCTTCACATTCAGTATCCTTCAGCAAATCATGGTCATCTTCTACCTAAACTTTTACAGTAGCCACTTAATCTTTTACTCTTGTTCCTCTAAAATTCATTTCCACAGCAAACACATATATTAAAAAGGTAAAGCTTATCTTTTCACTTTCATGCTTCAAACTTCTCAGGGGATTGCTCACTGATTACAACAAGAACTTTTTTCCACGTCCAAAAATGTTCTGTGTAATTTGGCTCTTGCCTATTTCTCAGTGTCAAATTATTCATTTTCCTCCCTCTCTTCTTCCTTCCTTCTCTTCCTCCTCATCTCCTCCTTTTTCATTCTCCTTCTTTTCTTTCTCCTCTTCCTCCTCTGTCTTCCTCACTCTCTTCCTTTTCTTTTTTCTCCTCTCTCCCTTCCTCACTGATTAACCTCTAGTCACAATGGACTCCTATCTCAGAGACTGACTAGTTCCTTGGCAAACAACTTCTCTGAACTCTCAATTAGACTGAGATCCTAAAATGGCATTTTTTGTAACCCCTTGCTAGTATGTATGGTCCTGGACTGAGTCCTGCCAGTGAAATGGGGGTAAAGGTGACAGGTATTACTTAGAAGCCTGCATCATAAAGGACCTCCAGATATAACCCTTTCTTCCTTCATCTGTTAGCTGGATGTTGACGTGGATGAAAACCTCAGGCATCAGTTAGTCTTTAAGTAAATGGAAAATAAATTTTTACTCTGTTAAGCCACTGAAATTTTAAAGTTTAAATATTGTAACAGCTAGCATCACCTTAACTAATAGAGCCTTTTCCTTTTCTCGAACTCTTTAAGCTTTCATTCATTGCAGTTGCTATTTCTTCTCCTTGGAATATTTATTTCCTAGCTCTTTATATGGCTGGGTCATGGGTTCTTCACATCTTAGCTCAAATATTAATGACTTAGACAGTGTTCCCATAATCCCCCTGCCTGAAATGACTATCTTCTCTCTTATTATCATGTTTACTTTCATCAAAGCATTTTTTCCCAGCTTATATTTCCCTTTTTATTGTCTGATTATTTACCAGAATGTAAGAAACAGGTTCACATCACCTGTCTTGTTCAGTATGGAATATTGCCTGAAAATAAATAAATGAATTGAATGAACAAGTGAAAAATGAAATATTTAATAGATACTGAGAAGCATCTTGGGACCAGAGGAAATTTTGATCTATTTGGTGATAAGAAAATATATTTTTTATGACAAGTGCATTAGGGTTCTCCAGAGAAACAAAACGAATAGGTTATATATATATTAGGCCATATGTATAATATCTCTCATATATCTGATATATAGAACTAGTAGGGGATGTAAATGTATATATACTGATCTTCCTTGACTCATGATGGGGTTATACTCGAATAAACCCATCATAAGTTGAAAATATCTTGTGGAAAATACATACCTAACATACCCAACATCATACCTTCACCTAGCCTACCTTAAACATGCTCAAAATACTTACATAAGCCTATATTTAAAAAACATCACCTAACACAAGTCCTATTTTATAATGAAGTGTTGAATATCTCATGTAATTTACTAAATATTGTACTGAAAGTGAAAAACAAAATGGTTATATGGGTACAGAATGGTTGTCAGTGTATCAGTTGGTTGTTCACATTTTTGATTGCCTGGCTGATTGGAAGCCGTGGCTCACTGCTGTTGCCCAGCATTGCTAGCCTGGGAAAAGATCAAATTCAAAATTTGAAGTATATATAGTTTATACTGAATGTATCACTTTTACACCATTTTAAAATTTTTATATATATTTATATGTGTGTGTATACACACTATATGTAAAATATGTAAATATATATAATAGGTATATATAGTGTGTATATATAATAGTGACACAAATATGACATACTATATAAACTATATCTATATAATATATAAATGTATATAATGATATACACTGTATATTTGTATAATGTGTGACATATTTTATATATATATATATATATATATATTATATAAGCAGACAATACCTTGGAGATACTGCAGATTTAGTTCCAGACCATTGCAGTAAAGCCAATATCGCATTAAGTGAGTCAAATGAATTTTTTTGTTTTCTAGGGCATACGAAGTTATGTTTACACTATACTTAATCTATTAAGTATCCAATAGCAATGTCTAAAAATTCAATATGCATACCTTAATTTAAAAATATTTTATTGCTTAAAAATGGAAGCCACCATCTGAGCTTTCAGGAAATTGCAATTAGTAATTTTATTTTTTCTGGTGGAGGGTCTTCCTTCAATATTGATGACTGCTGACTGATCAGGGTGGTGGTTGCTGAAGGTTGGGGTGGCTGTGGCAATTTCTTCATATAAGGCAACATTAAAGTTTGCCACATTAACTAACTCTTCCTCTCATGAAAGATTTCTCTGTAACGTGTAATGCTATTTGGTAGCATTTTACCCTCAGTGGAGCTTATTTAAAAAGTATAGTCAATTCTTTCAAACCTAGCAGTTGCTTTATCAACTAAGTTTGTATAATATTACAAAATCTTTGTTGTAATTTCAGTAGTTTTCAAAGCATCTCCACCAGGAGCAGATTTTAACTCAAGAAACCACTTTCTTTGCTCGTCTGTAGGAAGCAACTTCTCATCCGTGAGAATTTTATCATGGGATTGCAGCAATTTACTCACATTTTAAGGCTCCACTTCTAATTCTAGTTCTCTTGATATTTCCAGGTCATCTCCAGTTACTTCCTCCTCTTCTGAAGTCTTGAACTTTTTCAAGTTATCCATGAACATTGGAATCAATTTCTTCCAAACTCCTGCTAATGTTGATATTTGACCCTTTCCCATGAATCATGAATGTTCTTTTTTTTTTTTTTAAATCATGAATGTTCTTAATGGTGTCTAGAATGGTGAATCCTTTACAGAAGGTTTTTCATTGACTTTGCTCATATCCATCAGAGGAATTACTATATATGGCAGTTATAGCCTTACAGAATGTATTCTTTAAATACTAAGACTTGGAAGTTGAAATAACTCCTTAATCAATGGTCTGGATAATGCACGTTGTGTTAGAAGGCATGAAAACAACATTAATCTCGTGGGTACATCTCCATCATTATTTTTGGGTGACCAGGTGCATTGTCAATAAGCCATAATATTTTGAAAGGAATCTTTTTTTCTGAACACAGGTCTCAATAGAGAGCTTAAAATATTCAGGACAAACATTATATGGTCTCATTCATTTGGGGAATATAAAAAAATAGTGAAAGGGAATAAAGGGGAAAGGAGAGAAAATGAGTGGGAAATGTCAGTGAGGGTGACAGAACATGAGACACTCCTTACTCTGGGAAAGGAACAAGGGAAGGGGAAGTGGGTGGGGGGACGGGGTGACTGGGTGACGGGCACTGAGGGGGGCACTTGACAGGATGAGCACTGGGTGTTATGTTATATGTTGGCAAATTGAACTCCAATAAAAAATATACAAAAAATATTCAGCAAACCATGTTGTAAACAGTTTGCTATCATCTCAGCTTTGTTGTTCCATTTATAGAGCACAAGCAGAGTAGACTTCGCATAATTCTTAAGGACCCTAGGATTTTTGGAGTGGTTAGTGGGCACTGGCTTCAACTTAAAGTAACCATCTGCATTAGCCCCTATTAAAAGTGTCAGAATGTTCTTTGAACATCAATGCTGAGCCTCCTCTCTAGCTATGGCAGCTCTAAATGGCATATTTTTCGAATAGGAGGCTGTTTTGTATACAGTGACAATCTGTTGTTTAGTGTAGCCACCTTCATAATTATCTTAGCTGGATATTTGTATAACTTGATGCCGCTTCTATATCAGTACTTGCTGCTTCACCTTGCATGTTTCAGAAGAAACATGGCTTCTTTTTCTTTTTTTTTTTTTTTTTAAGATTTTATTTATTTATTTATGAGAGACACACACACACACACACACAGAGGCAGAGACACAGGCAGAGGGAGAAGCACGCTTCAGGCAGGGAGCGTGACCTGGGACTCAATCCCGGGTCTCCAGGATCACCCCCCTGGACCACAGATGGCGCTAAACCGCTGAGCCACCTGGGCAGCCCCAAAACATGGCTTCATGATCTTACCTTCCTTAGCTTCAGACTTTTCTTCTGCAGCTTCCTCACCTCTTAGTCTTCATAAAATTGGAGTTAGGGCCTTGCTGTGGATTAGGCTTTGTTGGAAGGGAATATTGTGACTGGTTTGATTCTTCATACAGACCACTAGAACTTTCTCCACATCAGTAAAAAGACCAATCCACTTTCTTATCATTAGCGTGTTCCCTGAAGTAGCACTTTTAATTTCCTCTAAGAACTTTTACTTTGCATTTACAACTTGGTTAACTGATACAAGAGGTCTAGTTGTTGGCCTATGTCAGCTTTCAACATATGTTTCTCACTAAGCTTAATCATTTCTAGCTTTTGATTTAAAGTGAAAGATGTATGACTCTTCCTTTCACTTAAATACTTAGAGGTCATCGTAGGATTATTAATTGGCCTAATTTCAATATTATTGTGTCTCAGGGAATACAGAGGTCTGAGAAAAGAGAGAGATATGGGGTAACAGCCAGTCAGTGGAGTAGTCAGAACACATATAACATGTAACACTTAAATTTGCTGTCTTACATGGACAGTTTGTGACACCCCAAAACAATTTCAAAGTAACATCAAGGATCATTGACCATAGATCACCGTAACAGACACAATAGTAATTTAAAAGTTTGAAATATTGGGAAAATTGCCAAAAATGTGACAGAGACATGAAATGAGCAAATGCTGTTGGAAAAATGGTGCCGATAGACTTGTTCCATGTAGTGTTGCTTATAAACCTTCAACTTGCAAAAATACCATATCTGTGAAGAACAATAGACAAAGTAAAATGAAATGAGTTATGCCGATAGATAGATAGATAGATAGATAGATGATAGATAGATAATAGAGTGATTATGGAATCTGAGCAGTCCCTCAATCTGTTTAATTCTAGTCCAAGTCCAAAGACCTGAGAACTAGGTGAGCCAATTGTGTTAATCCCAGTCTGGTGGCCAGAGAACACCAATTGTCTAGCTCAATAGGCAGGAAGAAGACAGTTCATTGTGTGTTGTTGTTGTTGTTGTTTGTCTGTATCATGTTCCATTCAGGCCTTCAGTGGATTGGATGATATTTTCCCATTTTGAGGAAGGCAATCTACTTCACCACATCTACTGGTTCCAATGCTAATCTCACTTGGAAACACCTTCACAGACACACCCAGAAATAATGTTTAATCTGAGCACCCTTTGGTCCCATGAAGTTGACCCATAAAATTAACCATCATAAGAATAGTTAACAGGAATGGTACATTTCTAAGAATGTATGCATTTGTAAAAGAATTAATGTACAGCATGGAATAAAATGAGATGGTGTACATTTAAAAAGAAGAAGTTGAAGGAATATAGAAAACCTCACAAGAATCTAGAAGGTAGCTATTTTTACCTCCATTGTATGAATGAGGGTAGAGGCTCAGAGAGTTTTCCTTAGTTGGCTAAAAATTACACATCTAGTAAATGATTAAGTTAGGGAGGGCTTCAAGCCAATCTTTTGACTCCAAATCTTATGTTCCTAGCAGCAAGATAAAACTTTACTTTTTCTTCAGATTTTGCACATAATTTAATATCCAGTTTAAGTATCACTTCTTGGGGGTGCCTGAGTGGCACAATCAGCTAAGTGTCTGCTTTTGGCTCAGGTCATGATTTCAGGGTCCTGGGATCAAGTCCTGCATTGAGCTCCCTGCTGAGAAGAGAGCCTGCTTCTTCCTCTCTCTCTGACCCTCTCCCCCTGCTTGTGTGCTGTCTGTCTCTCTCAAATAAATAAATGAAATCTTTAAAAAAATCATTTCTTCCCATAGGATATGCTCTGGTGTATGTAATACATACCTATCTCCATGAATGAAGTACTGAACAATAAAGGTACTGCTGCCTGTACAGTAATTGTACATTTAAATGTACCCTCACTAGACCTGTCCTCCATTTGTTTTTCACTCATTTGCCCATTTTTCCTTTTATCCATTTATTCAATCCAAAAATACTGCTTAGAGACAATACGTACTAGGTGCTGTGCCAAAAAAAAAAAAAGGAAATAAGAAATAATTCTTGCCCTTGAGAAACTATTGAGAATGATAATGAGCAAGCTTCTTGGATCATGAAGAAAGAAGACATGCACTAAAATAGGGGTCTCAAATGAAACTGTGATTATTTGCTTCAACTTCTTCTTTCTATGTTTATCTTACAGAAAAGAGAAATTAGCTTCCATATTACTTAAGCCACTTTATATTGGTCTGTTTTCTAGTAACTAAATACCATTTCTAGTTGATGCTTTGATCTAATCCAAAATATTTGAATAGCAAGAAAAGTTATTTATTTATTTATTTATTTATTTATTTATTTATTTATAAATATTTTTTTAAATTTATTTGAAACAGAGAGAGGGAGAGAGAGCATGAGCAGGGGAAGAGCAGAGGAAGATGCAGACTCCCTGCTAATCAGGAAGCCAGACATGGGGCTTGATCCCGGGACCCAGGGATCCAGACCTGAGCCAAAGGCAGCCATTTAACTTACTGAACCAAACAGGCACCCCAAAAATATATTCATTTAATCATAATTTTTAAATTTGTCTACAGAAAATATATAAATTGATTAATTATGAAACCAGAGAGGGAAAATGACTATGTAATATTTCAACTCAACTGAATTGCATAAACTAAATAGCTACTATTCATATCAGGAATATTCAGCTCTTATGTGTTATTCTTTAGGATTAGATTGTGTCCAGCTTATGTGGAAAATAGATGGGAAATTTTATATCCAGCATTTCCTTTCACTTGAGACATCCAAGAGGGGGTCCAGAGGTAGAATAAATATGAATGAGTGCCTAAATGTGATGTCATCACATAAATGAGATACACTGGCCAGTTTATTCAGTCCAGCTTTGCTCTGGGAAAGGGACAGATTTCTTGCTAATTCATTTGTATCTTAATTGAAAATTGCCCTCAATTAGGGGAAAAAGGTAGAATTTTGGATATCTTTTGAGACTGAACAGATCTGCTACTTTGAAAGGTGAAGACTTACAGAGTCTGAAGTAAGTTTCATTTTCCCTTTAAACTGGTTTATGTATACAATGGAATATTACTCAGCAATTAGAAACGACAAATACCCACCATTTGCTTCTACGTGGATGGAACTGGAGGGTATTATGCTGAGTGAAATAAATCAATCGGAGAAGGACAAACAGTGTATGTTCTCATTCATTTGGGGAATATAAATAATAGTGAAAGGGAATATAAAGGAAGGGAAAAGAAATTTTGGGAAATATCAGGAAGGGAGACAGAACATAAAGACTCCTAACTCGGGGAAACGAACTAAGGGTGGTGGAAGGGGAGGAGGGCGGGTGTTGGAGGGGAATGGGTGACGGGCACTGAGGTGGACACTTGACGGGATGAGCACTGGGTGTTTTTCTGTATGTTGGTAAATTGAACACCAATAAAAATTAATTTAAAAAAAAATAAACTGGATACATTTTGTAGTGAAGATAGAAGAACTGTATAAGAGGACTCCCATTTGTGCTTAGATAGTTGTATATCAGTCTTTTGTGGAGGCTTTTGGTCTTGTCCCCTATAAGTATACTTAGCAACTAGTTCTTCCCCTACCACATTCCTTAATTTCTAAACCTTTGTTTATCTTAAGGTATTTGGGGAGCATAGGAACATTGAACACATGTGTTTATGTTTATTTATAATTAGCTTCTTGAATATATTATGTAAGAATAATTGAAGCCTTATTTGAAACCTTATTTTCTTAGATATGGGAAAGTCAAATTTTCTGAAATGAATAAGATCTTCTGACATTCTAGTTGGCATTGAACCCCATTTGAACATTTGGCACATTTGAACATAGGTATTTAGAAATTGGGTTTTGGGAGTGGGTCCTCAGAAATATGGTTAGATCTGGGCTGCTAGATTCAGTAATTGTTTCTCATTTGTTTCAAGAAAAATATTAGTATCTTGATTCCCAAGTTTGCTTTTATAGGAATCTTCAAATGAGAAGACCAACGACCAAGCTAAGTCATACATTTGAAAGGATGATAGTTTGAACTTCTTTGGACCAAGGATATTGTTGGAAATTAGAGCTACTTTGAAGATTTGTATGGGCTGCAGAACTTTTTAGCCTGGCTCAGAAACCTATGGGAAAAGATTGAAATAATTTTCAAAAAGATAGTGCTGTTAAATCCCCATTTGGACTAAACATTTCTTTTGCTTTGTTAAATTCAAAAGAGACTCTTCTTAAACTTAAGTGCTCTTTTTCACTTAGAGGGGTATTAACATCAGAAGGGACATATCTTGGAGTCTAACCTTGGCAAGTTGTTGTATCATGGCACTTTCTTTTGCCCGGGGACATCAACTTTTCTGATGAACATCTTGAAAAAGCATGGAATTGGAGAAGGCTTGGTGGGGCACAGGCAGTAGTTTTCTTCTCTGAGCTCAGAGCAGAACAGCTATTCTAGGATGGGTAAAGGAAAGTGAATGAATGGTCCTGGTCCTCAGGAAGTGAATGCATCATCCTCTTCTAAAATCCATTTGATTCCAAAGACAAGAAACTGAATGACTGGTAATGAGAAGCTGAAGGGGTAATTTTTCCCATGTATGATAAGTAGTAGTTGAGTAGTAACGTCCTCCTATTTAGATACAGGGGCACTTTCCTGTATAGGTCTTATGGTGGATTGTATTGTCCAATTATGACTTCCTGTATGTGGGCTTCCTATAATGTGACATTGCCACTCCTCCATTTAGAAGCAAGGTCTATATACTCTCCCCTTAAACTTTAGTGGGCTTTTGTAACTGACTTAATAAACAATTCAACAGTATGTGGCAGAAGTGATTTTGCATAACTTGTGATGCCAAGTTACAAAAGGCTTCTGTCTGGCTTGCTCTTTCTTTGGTTGCTCAACCTTCAAACAAGCCAAGATGCTGTGAGGAAACCCAAAGTAGCTCATACAGAGACCACATGGAGAGGCCCAGGTGGGAGGAACTAAAACTTCTAGCCCGCAGCTGAAATTAACCACCAGACTTGTGAGTGAGAGAGCCATGAGATGCTTCCAGCCTCCATTTTCTATCCAGCTGATACCAAGTGAAGCAAAGGTTAACTATGCTGACTGAACCCTGCCCAAATTGCAGATTTTAGAGCAAAATACATGTTCTAGTTATTTTACAACAACTTTTGGGGTGGTTTCTTACACATCACTAGATAGCAGGAATAGGGATACTAAATGTAAATCTTCAGAGGACCTCCAGTCTTCTCAAGTAATATACCAACCACTTTTCTTATCATAGGTCTTAAATTCAAGTTCAAAAAACCTATTATTAACATAATACATTTTTTAGTGGCCTCAAATTACATATATGTGTTTGTCTGAGTGTGACAGTATCATTTATTCTTATGTCATAAAAGTCAAGGAGAAAACAATTGTAATTGTCATAGGTGTGACTTTTAAAAGTGTCTGAGATGAGCTACCAGGTACAGTTAGAGAAAATAAAGGACCCTTTGGCAACTGTGTTTACACTTCTAGCAGACACTTGCAAGCTATTAGTGTAACTGTTCTAATATTTTAGTCATAAGCCAAATTTACCTTTGTGGCAAAACAACCTGGCCAGTTTTTGCCTAAAGGCTAGTTTATGAAGTTAATAATTTTTAAAAAGCCAAATAATTCCAACTTTACCAGGTATTTTTAGCACAGTGAAAAAAATTTCACTCTTAAATAAATAAAATATACAGGCTACCAACAGAAATCCAATTACTATAACTAACCCTATAAATAAATCCTGAAAAAGAAAATTTAAAAACTAACTAATATGGGATATGGGGATAGTATGAGTGAAAGAAAGTGCACAAGAGAGAAGGTAAGAGAAATCATTGCAAAAGACTTGGTCATGGCATAAGATCAATGAGTGAACATCTGTGGTGAGGATGAATCATGAAGATGGTAGAGGTTATGGCCAAGTAATTTTAAAAATCACATATTATCCTAAAATTATGTCTATTATGTCTTACCATGCACTTAGAGCCATAGGCTTTTTAGAGTTTTTCCTTTAAGAGACCCAGTCAGGGACCAATTGCTTTCTATCCTGCTGAATCAACTGCCATGCTTCCAACAGGAAGAGGCTCTTGTCACCTTGTTCTCCTTTGTGTTTTGAGTATGTCTTGAATTGCTATTTCATTTTTGTAATCTGCTCCAATCTCTCCCTGATCTTCTCGGTTTCTAAATACTATGTACATTTTCTTCATATAGTTCATACCAAGATTTTAGACTTAGGAATTAGTACTTCCCCTTTGGCTCCGATTCATGGCTTTCCCCTAGAGCTATTCTCTGACCTTACACACTTGATAATGTGTTTCCCATCCTTCTGGGTTCAGTCTAGGGCTGTCCCTACTGTCCTACTAAACATAATTTCATGTGCTGGCTTTCCTGACTGTGCCATTGGGACCTAGTCAGGGACTAATTTAAGAGTAATCTAAGCAGATTCTTGTTTCACAGATAGGAACCCAGGCCCCCCAAAGTTGAGAGTCCTGTACAGAGTCACATACCCAATACAGAAAGGATCAGAGCTCTTCTCCTGATCTCTTGAACTCATTCATTTTCTAGTTTTTTTTTTTTTTTAATAGATCACTGTGTTTCATTCCTTACACTTAAAAATCAGTTGTGTGGGGACACCTGGATGGCTCAGTGGTTTAGTGCCTGCCTTTGGCCCAGAGCATGATCCTGGAGTCCTGGGATCCAGTCGCACATTGGGCTCCCTGCGTGGAGCCTGCTTCTCCCCCTGCCTAAGTCTCTGCCTGCCTCTCTCTCTCTCATGAATAAATAAATAAAAATAAAATCTTAAAAAAAATCAGCTGTGTGTCTGACTGCAGTAATCAGGTCTTTGTAGGAAGATGCACCAACAGTTGATACAATGTTCCCAGACTTATATCTTTAAAATTTTTTTCTCCTAGTGTGTTCATGGCTAGACTTGATAAGCTTTCTTACTTTCCCTATAGATTAATATAGAATTTGATATTATTTTGCACTAAACTCCCCCCAAACCAAAATGATCTTTTTTTTCTTTTTTGGTTTTACATATGTAAAAGTAGAACAAAAATCCATTAGAAAAAAAAAGAACATAATCACATTGTATACTGTAACCAGATAGAATATTTGATTCTGATAGATAATTAACATACAGAATAATTTCACCGTAGCAGAAGATCATACCAAAATTAAGGGCTGTCTGTAGTTGTGTTGACTGCCACACCTCAGCCTGAAGAGACTCAGATGAAAAAAAAAAAAAAACCATTTCTGGGCTGTTAGTACATCAGAGCCCTTCCCTTGGGCATACTGGTAAAGCATGGTTTTTGGAGTTCCTGAATTTAACAGATCTATTTGGCTGCAAGATGGAGATTTCATATTTAAAGCCTGTAAGCAGATTATGACACAAACTAATACTTCTTTCCAGCTTTCCACCCACGGCCCAGAATAAAGGCTCCTACAAAGAAGCATGGCAAGAAGGACCATTCTGCCATTAGTGAGGTAGTGAGCAGAGAATGCACCATCAACATTCATGAGTGTATCTATGGAATGCCTTTCAAGAAGTGTACCCCTTGGGCAATCAGAGAGATCTGGAAATTTGCCGTGAAGGAGATGGGAACTCCAGGCTCAACAAAGCTATCTGGGCCAAAGGAATAAGGACTGTCCCATACTGTATCTGTGTACAGTTGTCCAGAAAATGTAACAAGGATGAAGATTCACCAAACAAGCTCTAGACATTGTTACCTATGTAGTTGCCACCACTTTCAAAAATCTACAGACCGTTAATGTGGGTGAGAATTAATTGCTGATTGTCAGATAAAGATACAAAACTGCAAAAAAAAAAGTGCTTTCTAGTTGCTATAAAATACCTTGATATAAGAAAATAACCATTCCAAGAAAGACAAGAAGAATAAAGTCATTGAGTGACATAAAATTCAACTGCAATGTAAGGAAATAAAGTTTTTATTCTGTCCCAAAAAATAAAAAGCTGAATGAACTGAAAAATCAACAGTTCTTTTTTTAAGAGAGAGAGAAGCAAACCATAAGAAACTTTAATGATGGAGACAAACTGAAGGTTGATGGAGGGCGGTGGGTCAGGGAGGGCCTAAATGGGTGATGGATATAAGGAAGGCACTTGTTATGATAAGCACTAGTTGTTATGTGTAAGTGATGAACTACTAAATTCAACTCCTGATACCAATTTTATCATGTGCCCATTGGCTATCTGTATGTCTTCTTTGAAAAAAATGTCTATTCAGATCCTTTGATCATTTGTAATTGGATTTTTTTTGTTATTGAGTTGTATGGATTCTTCATGTATTTTGGATATTAACCTCTTATTAGATTTATGGTTTGCAATTCCCATTCAATAGTTTGCCTTTTTATTTTGTTGATTATTTCCTTTGCTGTATAAAAGCATTTTAGTTTGATGTGGTCCCATTTGTTTATTTTTGCTTTTGTTGCCTTTGCTTTTAGAGTCAAATCCCAAAAAGTGGTGATATCGCCAGGAATGATGTCAAGGAACTTACCACCTATATTTTGTTTTAGGAGTCTAATTGTTTCTAATCTTATATTCAAGTCTTTACTCTGTTTTGAGTTAGTTTTTACGTGTGGTATAAGATAGTAGTCCAATTTCAATTTTTTTGCATGTGGCTGTCCATTTTTCTCAGTACCATTTATTTAGAGACTATTCTTTCCCCATTGTGTATTCTTGCCTCTTTTGTCATAAATTAATTCACCATTTATAGATGGGTTCATTTCTATGCTCTCAATTCTGTTCCATTGATATGTTTGTCTGTTTTTTATGCCAATGCCATACAGTTTTCATTACTATAGCTTTGTAATGTAGTTTGAAATTAGGGTGCATGATGCCTCCAGCTTTGTTCTTTTCTTTTTTTCCTGAAGATCACTTTGGTTATTTGGGATCTTTTGCATTTCTCTGAAAGTTTTAGGGTTGTTATATTTTTAGGAAAATGCCATCGGGATTTTGATAGGGATTGCATTGAATCTATAGATTGCTTTGGGTAGTATGGATATTTAACATTATTAATTCTTCCAATTCATGAGCACATAATGTCTTTCCATTTGTTTGTGTCTTCTTCAATTTCTTTCATAAATGCTTTGCAGTTTTCTCTATTCAAATCTTTCACCTCCTTGGTTAAACTTTTTCCTAGGTATTTTATTCTTTTTGATGAAATTATAAATGGGATTTTTTTCTAAATTTATCATTTTGATATTTTGTTGTTAGTGTATAAAAACATGACAGATTTTTGGGATCCCTGGGTGGCACAGCGGTTTGGCGCCTGCCTTTGGCCCAGGGCGCGATCCTGGAGACCCGGGATCGAATCCCACGTCGGGCTCCCGGTGCATGGAGCCTGCTTCTCCCTCTGCCTATGTCTCTGCCTCTCTCTCTCTCTCTGTATGACTATCATAAATAAATAATAATAATAAAAAAAAAACCATGACAGATTTTTGTATTTTATCTTGTATCCTGTAACTTTACTGAGCTTGTTTATTAGTTCTAAAGTTTTTTTGGTTGTATCTTTAGGGTTTTCAATATGTAAAATCATGTCATTCATAAATAGTGACAATTTTACTTCTTCCTTTTTAATTTTGATGCATTTTATTTCTTTTTCTTGCCTAATTATTCTGGCTACGACTTCCAATACTATGCTGAGTTAAAGTGGTGAGTGTGAGCACGCTTATTTTGCTCCTGATCTTAGAGGAAAAGCTTTCGGGGGGGGAGGGGCAAGATGGCGGAGGAGTAGGGTCTCCAGGTCACCTGTCCTCAGCAAATTACCTAGAAAACCATCCAATCATCCTGAAAACCTACGAATTCGGCCTGAGATTTAAAGAGAGACCAGCTGGAACGCCACAGTGAGAAGAGTTCGCGCTTCTATCAGGTAGGAAGACGGGGAAAAAGAAATAAAGGAACAAAAGGCCTCCAAGGAGGAGGGGCCCCGCGAGGAGCCGGGCTGAGGCCGGGGCGAGTGTCCCCAGGACAGGAGAGCCCCGTCCCGGAGGAGCAGGAGCTGCACCGACCTTCCCCGCGGAAAGGGGCTCCCCGGGAATTGGAGCAGGATCCCCGGAAAGGGGGGGACGCCCTCGGGCTCCCTGGGACAGTAACAGAGGAACTGCGCCCCGGGAGATGCGCCGAGCTCCCTAAGGGCTGCAGCGCTCGGCGGGACCCGGAGCAGCTCGGAGGGGCTCGGGCGGCGGCTCCGCGGAGGGGGCTGCGCGGCTCCGGGAACAGCTCGGAGGGGCTCGGGCGGTGGCTCCGCGGAGGGGGCTGCGCGGCTCCGGGAACAGCTCGGCGGCGGCGGCTCGGGCGGAGGAAGAAGCTCCGCGCGGAGGGGGCTGCGCGGCTCCGGGAACAGCTCGGAGGGGCTCGGGCGGCGGCTCCGCGGAGGGGGCTGCACCGCCGGGAGCGCGAATCCAACAGCGCAGGCCCCGGAGCACAGGGCGCCGGGACACAGCCCAGGATCCGGCCTCCCCCGGGACAGGCAGAGGCCGGGAGGGCCCAGGACAGCAAGGACGCTCCTGCCTGGAACTGAACAGATCAGCGGCCCCGCCCCGGAGCCCCCAGGCCCTGCAGAAGGAGAGCCCCGGAGCTTCTGCGGGGGCTGACTCCAGGGTCCCAGAGCTGCCCCCGCCACTGTGGCTTCCTCCCGGGGCCTCACGGGGTGAACAACCCCCACTGAGCCCTGCACCAGGCAGGGGCAGAGCAGCTCCCCCAAGTGCCAACACCTGAGAATCAGCACAGCAGGCCCCTCCCCCAGAAGACCAGCGACACGGACCAGTTCCAAGGGAAATCAAGGGACTTAAACTACACAGAATCGGAAGATACTCCCCCGTGGTTTTTTTTTTGTTTTTTGTTTTTTTTGTTTTTGTTTTTGTTTTTTTTTTGTTTTGTTTTGTTTTGTGCTTTTTTTTTCTCTCTTTCTTCTTGATTTCTGATTGCTTCCCCCACCCCCCCTTTTTTCTTTTTTCTCCTTTCTTTCTTTTTCTTTCTTTTTCTTCTCTTTTTCCCCTATTTTTTTCTTCTTTCTCTTTTTTCTTTTTCTCTTTTCTTTCCTTCTCTCTCTTTTTCTCCTTTTCCCAATACAACTTGTTTTTGGCCACTCTGCACTGAACAAAATGACTAGAAGGAAAACCCCTCAAAAAAAAGAATCAGAAACAGCCCACTCTCCCACAGAGTTACAAAATATGGATTACAATTCAATGTCAGAAAGCCAATTCAGAAGCACTATTTTACAGCTACTGGTGGCTCTAGAAAAAACCATAAAGGACTCAAGAGACTTCATGACTGCAGAATTTAGATCTAATCAGGCAGAAATTAAAAATCAATTAAATGAGATGCAATCCAAGCTAGAAGTCCTAACGACGAGGCTTGACGAGGTGGAAGAACGAGTGAGTGACATAGAAGACAAGTTGATGGCAAAGAGGGAAACTGAGGAAAAAAGAGACAGGCAATTAAAAGACCATGAGGATAGATTAAGGGAAATAAATGATAGCCTGAGGAAGAAAAACCTACGTTTAATTGGGGTTCCCGAGGGCGCGGAAAGGGCCAGAGGGCCAGAATATGTATTTGAACAAATCCTAGCTGAAAACTTCCCGAATCTGGGAAGGGAAACAGGCATTCAGATCCAGGAAATAGAGAGATCCCCCCCTAAAATCAACAAAAACCGTTCAACACCTCGACATTTAATAGTGAAGCTTGCAAATTCCAAAGATAAGGAGAAGATCCTTAAAGCAGCAAGAGAAAAAAAGTCCCTGACTTTTATGGGGAGGAATATTAGGGTAACAGCAGACCTCTCCACAGAGACCTGGCAGGCCAGAAAGGGCTGGCAGGATATATTCAGGGTCCTAAATGAAAAGAACATGCAACCAAGAATACTTTACCCCGCAAGGCTTTCATTCAAAATGGAAGGAGAGATAAAGAGCTTCCAAGACAGGCAGGAACTGAAAGAATATGTAACCTCCAAACCAGCTCTGCAAGAAATTTTAAGGGGGACTCTTAAAATTCCCCTTTAAGAAGAAGTTCAGTGGAACAATCCACAAAAACAAGGACTGAATAGATATGATGACACTAAACTCATATCTATCAATAGTAACTCTGAATGTGAACGGGCTTAATGACCCCATCAAAAGGCGCAGGGTTTCAGACTGGATAAAAAAGCAGGACCCATCTATTTGCTGTCTACAAGAGACTCATTTTAGACAGAAGGACACCTACAACCTAAAAATAAAAGGTTGGAGAACCATTTACCATTCAAATGGTCCTCAAAAGAAAGCAGGGGTTGCCATCCTTATATCAGATAAATTAAAATTTACCCCGAAGACTATAGTGAGAGATGAAGAGGGACACTATCTCATACTCAAAGGATCTATCCAACAAGAGGACTTAACAATCCTCAATATATATGCCCCGAATGTGGGAGCTGCCAAATATTTAAACCAATTAATAACCAAACTCAAGAAATACCTTGATAATAATACACTTATACTTGGTGACTTCAATCTAGCTCTTTCTACCCTGGATAGGTCTTCTAAGCACAACATCTCCAAAGAAACGAGAGCTTTAAATGATACACTGGACCAGATGGATTTCACAGATATCTACAGAACTTTACATCCAAACTCAACTGAATACACATTCTTCTCAAGTGCACATGGAACTTTCTCCAGAATAGACCACATACTGGGTCACAAATCGGGTCTGAACCGATACCAAAAGATCGGGATAGTCCCCTGTATATTCTCAGACCATAATGCCTTGAAATTAGAACTTAATCACAACAAGAAATATGGAAGGACCACAAACACGTGGAGGTTAAGGACCATCCTGCTAAAAGATGAAAAGGTCAACCAGGAAATTAAGGAAGAATTAAAAAGATTCATGGAAACTAATGAAAATGAAGATACAACCATTCAAAATCTTTGGGATGCAGCAAAAGCAGTCCTGAGGGGGAAATACATCGCAATACAAGCATACATTCAAAAACTGGAAAGATCTCAAATTCAAAAGCTCACCTTACACATAAAGGAACTAGAGAAAAAGCAACAAATAGACCCCACCCCCAGCAGAAGAAGAGAGTTAATTAAAATTCGAGCAGAACTCAATGATATCGAGACCAAAAGAACTGTGGAACAGATCAACAGAACCAGGAGTTGGTTCTTTGAAAGAATTAATAAGATAGATAAACCATTAGCCAACCTTATTAAAAAGAAGAGAGAGAAGACTCAAATTAATAAAATCATGAATGAGAAAGGGGACATCACTACCAACACCAAGGAAATACAAACGATTTTAAAAACATATTATGAACAGCTGTACGCCAATAAATTAGGAAATCTAGAAGAAATGGACGCATTCCTGGAAAGCCACAAACTACCAAAACTGGAGCAGGAAGAAATAGAAAACCTGAACAGGCCAATAACCAGGGAGGAAATTGAAGCAGTCATCAAAAACCTCCCAAGACACAAGAGTCCAGGGCCAGATGGCTTCCCAGGGGAATTCTATCAAACGTTTAAAGAAGAAATCGTACCTATTCTACTAAAGCTGTTTGGAAAGATAGAAAGAGATGGAGTACTTCCAAATTCGTTCTATGAGGCCAGCATCACCTTAATTCCGAAACCAGACAAAGACCCCACCAAAAAGGAGAATTACAGACCAATATCCCTGATGAACATGGATGCAAAAATTCTCAACAAGATACTAGCCAATAGGATCCAACAACACATTAAGAAAATTATTCACCATGACCAAGTAGGATTTATCCCTGGGACACAAGGCTGGTTCAACACTCGTAAAACCATCAATGTGATTCATCATATCAGCAAGAGAAAAACCAAGAACCATATGATACTCTCATTAGATGCAGAGAAAGCATTTGACAAAATACAGCATCCATTCCTGATCAAAACCCTTCAGAGTGTTGGGATAGAGGGAACTTTCCTTGACATCTTAAAAGCCATCTACGAAAAGCCCACAGCAAATATCATTCTCAATGGGGAAGCACTGGGAGCCTTTCCCCTAAGATCAGGAACAAGACAGGGATGTCCACTCTCACCACTGCTGTTCAACATAGTTCTGGAAGTCCTCGCCTCAGCAATCAGACAACAAAAAGACATTAAAGGCATTCAAATTGGCAAAGAAGAAGTCAAACTCTCCCTCTTCGCCGATGACATGATACTCTACATAGAAAACCCAAAAGCCTCCACCCCCAGATTGCTAGAACTCATACAGCAATTTGGTAGCGTGGCAGGATACAAAATCAATGCCCAGAAATCAATGGCATTTCTATACACTAACAATGAGACTGAAGAAAGAGAAATTAAGGAGTCAATCCCATTTACAATTGCACCCAAAAGCATAAGATACCTAGGAATAAACCTAACCAAAGAGGTAAAAGATCTATACCCTAAAAACTATAGAACACTTCTGAAAGAAATTGAGGAAGACACAAAGAGATGGAAAAATATTCCATGCTCATGGATTGGCAGAATTAATATTGTAAAAATGTCAATGTTACCCAGGGCAATTTATACGTTTAATGCAATCCCTACCAAAATACCATGGACTTTCTTCAGAGAGTTAGAACAAATTATTTTAAGATTTGTGTGGAATCAGAAAAGACCCCGAATAGCCAGGGGAATTTTAAAAAAGAAAACCTTAGCTGGGGGCATCACAATGCCAGATTTCAGGTTGTATTACAAAGCTGTGGTCATCAAGACAGTGTGGTACTGGCACAAAAACAGACACATAGATCAATGGAACAGAATAGAGAACCCAGAAGTGGACCCTGAAATGTACGGCCATCTAATATTCGATAAAGGAGGAAAGACTATCCATTGGAAGAAAGACAGTCTCTTCAATAAATGGTGCTGGGAAAATTGGACATCCACATGCAGAAGAATGAAACTGGACCACTCTCTTTCACCATACACAAAGATAAACTCAAAATGGATGAGAGATCTAAATGTGAGACAAGATTCCATCAAAATCCTAGAGGAGAACACAGGCAACACCCTTTTTGAACTTGGCCACAGTAACTTCTTGCAAGATACATCCACGAAGGCAAAAGAAACAAAAGCAAAAATGAACTATTGGGACTTCATCAAGATAAGAAGCTTTTGCACAGCAAAGGATACAGTCAACAAAACTAAAAGACAACCTACAGAATGGGAGAAGATATTTGCAAATGACATATCAGATAAAGGGCTAGTTTCCAAAATCTATAAAGAACTTATTAAACTCAACACCAAAGAAACAAACAATCCAATCATGAAATGGGCAAAAGACATGAAGAGAAATCTCACAGAGGAAGACATGGACATGGCCAACATGCACATGAGAAAATGCTCTGCATCACTTGCCATCAGGGAAATACAAATCAAAACCACAATGAGATACCACCTCACACCAGTGAGAATGGGGAAAATTAACAAGGCAGGAAACAACAAATGTTGGAGAGGATGCGGAGAAAAGGGAACCCTCTTACACTGTTGGTGGGAATGTGAACTGGTGCAGCCACTCTGGAAAACTGTGTGGAGGTTCCTCAAAGAGTTAAAAATAGACCTGCCCTACGACCCAGCAATTGCACTGTTGGGGATTTACCCCAAAGATTCAGATGCAATGAAACGTCGGGACACCTGCACCCCGATGTTTCTATCAGCAATGGCCACAATAGCCAAACTGTGGAAGGAGCCTCGGTGTCCATCGAAAGATGAATGGATAAAGAAGATGTGGTTTATGTATACAATGGAATATTACTCAGCAATTAGAAACGACAAATACCCACCATTTGCTTCAACGTGGATGGAACTGGAGGGTATTATGCTGAGTGAAATAAGTCAATCGGAGAAGGACAAACAGTGTATGTTCTCATTCATTTGGGGAATATGAATAATAGTGAAAGGGAATATAAAGGAAGGGAAAAGAAATGTTGGGAAATATCAGGAAGGGAGACAGAACATAAAGACTCCTAACTCTGGGAAACGAACTAGGGGTGGTGGAAGGGGAGGAGGGCGGGTGTTGGAGGGGAATGGGTGACGGGCACTGAGGTGGACACTTGACGGGATGAGCACTGGGTGTTTTTCTGTATGTTGGTAAATTAAACACCAATAAAAGTTAATTTAAAAAAAAAAAAAAAAAAAAAAAAAAGAAAAGCTTTCAGTTTTTCGCCATGGAATATAGTGTTAGCTGTTGGCTCGTCATGTATGTTATGAGGTACATTTCCTCTTTACTTACTTTGTTTAGAGCTTTGTCATAAGTGGATGTTGAATTTTGTCAAATGCTTTTTCTGTACCTGTTGAGAGATCATATGATTTTTATTTCATTTTGTTAATGTAGTGTAGCATGTTGATTGATTTGAGGATGTTGAACCACAAATAAAATTTATTCCCTGGAATAAACCCATTTGATCATTGTGTGTGATCTTTTTAATGTATTGTTGAATTAAATTTGCTAATATTTTGTTGAAGATTTTAGCATCTTTGAACGTAGATACAAAGATACATAGATACATCACCAGGGGGTATTGGCCTATAATTTTTCTTTTCTTTTCTTTTTTTTTGTTGTGATGTGGTTGTCTGATTTTCGTATCATGGTAATGTTGGCCTTGTAAAATACATTTGGAAGTACTCCCTCCTCTTTTACTTTTTATAAGAGTTTGAAAAAGATGGGTATTAAATCTTTGAATATTAGAATTCACTAGTGAAGCCATCTGGTCCTGGACTTTTGCTTGTTGGAAAGTTTTTGATTACTGACTCAAACTCCTTGCTAATAATTGGTTCTATTCAGATTTTCTATTTCTTGACTATTTAGTCTTAGAAGATTGCACGTTTTTACAAATTATCCATTTTTCTTGGTTTTCTAATTTGTTGGTGTACAATTGTTTATAATATTTTCTCATGATCCTGTGCATATTTTGGTATTAGTTGTAAATCCCCCTCTTTCTTTTTTCTTAAAGATTTTATTTGTTTACTCATGAGAGAAAAAGAGAGAGGCAGAGACATAGGCAGAGGGAGAAGTAGGTTCCATGCAGGAAGCCTTATGTGGGACTTGATCCTGGGACTCCAGGATCATGACCCATGCCGAAGGCAGGCGCTAAACTGCTGAGCCACCCAGGTGTCCCCTGTTTTCATTTTTAATATCGCTTACTTGACCTTTTTCTCTATCTCTTTTTTTCTCTCTCTCTTTTTTAGTAATTCTAGATAAAGGTTTATCAATTTTGCTTATCTTTTCAGAGAACTAGGTCTTGGTTTCATTGGTCTTTTCCATTGTTTTAATTTTTGTTTCAGTTATTTCTTCTCTGATCTTTATTATATTTTTATAATAACTTTGGGCTTTATTTGTTCTTTCTCTAGTTCCTTTAGGTGCAAAGTTGGATTGTTTATTTGTGAATATTTTTTGTTTCTTTCCTGAGATAGTCCTGGTATGGTATGAACTTCCTTCTTAGAATTGCCTCTACTGCATTCCATAGATTTTACTTTCATTATATTTTGTCTTTTAAGTTATCTTTTAAAAATTATTTTTTAAAAAAACCTTTTTATATTTCTACTCTGTTTGGGTGGTTTCCATTGTCCTGTCTTCCAGGTCACTAATCCTTTCTTCTACTTCACCTAATTTGTTGTTGAATCCCTCTAGTGTAATTTTCAATTTAGTTATTGTGTTCTTTAGCTCTGTAACTTTTATTTGGTACTTTCTACTCTCTGTGTTCATCCTTTCTTATCCCAAAATTCGTGAGCATCTTTAAGATCATTACTTTGAAGTCTTTATCAGGTAAATTATTTATTTCCTTTTCATTATTCCCCCCCCCCCCGCCCGTTGTTTTATCTTCTTCTTTCATTTGGAACATATCTGTTTCCTTATTTTGCTTGACGTCTCTGTTTCTATGTTTCTGGCAAAACAACTATTTCTCTAGTTTTGAATGAGTGGCCACAGAAAGAGTGGGAGTGTGTTTCAATCTGCTATCTGTACAGTGCCCTGGGGTAGTAGCCTATTAAGAACTGTATCTCTTAATAGTAGCCTATTAAGAACTGTATATCTGATTGTTTTAGTCACATGGGGCCTAGTGAGGCAAGCTCCCTGGCCACCAGAGCCAGGCTTTCCCTTGCTTAGAGTGCACACACCTGCTGGCTTTAGCAGGGCTGTGGAGGAGTCTCCTGTGGACTTTTGCAGGGTAGGGTGGTAGGGGAGTGATAGGCTGGGGAAGGATTGCCTGCAAAATTTAGTGGGCTGGTTTGCCAAGGAGTGCTGGGCCAGGGTACACTCACTCATTGGGTTTGGTGGGGTGGGGCCATAGGACAGTACAGGGGTAAAGCAACATCACTAACAGAGAGAGTGCAAAGATGGGTTCCACCAGTGTCAGCATTAGCAAGGTAGGAGAGTACAAAAATGGTGCCTACCAGCACCTCTGTCCCCAGAGGGAGTTCTAACAGACTCCTTTCCCTCCAGCAGATGCAATAAGATTAGCCAGTGAATCTCTTTCACATATGGTCTAGACACTTTTCAACCTGCTGCTTTTACACTGGGTCCTGCAGCAAATAAGTCTCTAAATGAGCTCTTTGTGAGAAGAGTCAGTTTCCTACAGTCTTTTGCTTCTCCTGAAAATAAGCTCAATTGATTTTAAAGTAGTTCTTTTTTTTTTTAATTTTTATTTATTTATGATAGTCACAGAGAGAGAGAGAGAGGCAGAGACACAGGCAGAGGGAGAAGCAGGCTCCATGCACCGGGAGCCTGATGTGGGATTCGATCCCGGGTCTCCAGGATCGTGCCCTGGGCCAAAGGCAGGCGCCAAACCGCTGCGCCACCCAGGGATCCCGCTCAATTGATTTTAAAGCCAGATGTTTTAGGGTCTCATATCTTCAGTGCAGGTTTCAAGAATGGAAAAGGATATGGAGCCCAGACACCTTGTTCTTCAGGGATACACTCCCTATTCGTGACATCCTTCCTGCTTCTGGGTTACTGCACTGGGAGTGGGGTTTTGGTGAAACTGTATCTCTGTGTCTCTTACATGGTTTGATGTGGCTTTTTTATTCATTGTTGTGGAAAAGCTCTTCAGCTAGTTCTCAGGTCCTTTTCAGAATTGTTCTATATATAGCTGTAGATTTGGTGTGTCTGTGGAAGGAGGTGAGTGCAGGGTCTTCCTATGCTGCCATCTTGAACTGCATTTCCCACAACCTCAATTTGGCAGATTTTTATAAAACTAAACATACTCTTTCCATATGATCCTGAAGTCATAGTCCTTGGTATTTATCCAAATCGAATTGAAAATTCATATCCATACAAAACCCGGCACACAGATGTTTTATATATTATATAAATCTTAGCCCTCATAATGGTCTATACAGTGGTGCCAAGTTTTGAACCCACATTTCTCATAGAGCTTTAGAACATCTATCAGTGGACATGTGACAGTGCACCAAGAACAAACAGCAGTGTAGAAGGCTTTCACAATGCAATACAAAGCTCATTTACAAATATGCATTATTGTGTTTTGGAAATTGACACCACTCTTAATGAAAGAAAAACATTTAGTGAAAAAAAGAAAAAGTGTGATGCCAAAGAAGGAGACAAATAAGCAAAAAAATACATATAATACTGTGAATGAAAAACTTTGAAAACAAGTGTTTTGGTATAATCCACAAGATAAAATCTGTTATATGAGTCTGCAATATACATTTTGAATATGTTCAGATATTTTATATTCCATAATAAAATATTTTAATCTTGTTATTCATTTTTCATGTTTTATTATGTCCTTAATGAAAATCCCTCTTTTATTTTTTACTTATTTTTATGGCAAAATTTCCTTATAGCCCTTAGTTATGTGACAAAAGTGTTCGTGATGAAAATGTTTGTGGCAAAGATACTTATGGCCAAAATACCAGATACATTTTGTAGTAGCTATTACAAACTAATGATAGTTTCTAAAATACCTCATACTACATTCCATATTTCTTTCCCTTTCTACATCCTATTCCCTGTTTGTAGTTCCTATCTCTTTTTATTTTAAACTTTACTAACAGGGATACATGGGTAGCTCAGTGGTTGAGTGTCTGCCTTTGGCCCAGGGCATGATCCTGGGTCCCAGCATTGATCCTGCTTTGGTCTCCCTGTGAAGAGCCTGCTTCTCCCTTTGCCTATGTCTCTGCCTCTCTCTGTGTCTCTCATAAATGAATAAATAAAATATTAAAAAAATCTTTATTAACATGAATTCATGAAGTCAAAGGTCTTTTTCAGAACATCTGACTTTCCAACATAATTTAGAGGAAACTTCATTATGATCTCATAAAATACTCTATCATATTTTTTGCTAAATAATATGGTAATGGAGCCTTTATATTTCCTTTTTCCCCATTAGTTTAATAGTACTTGTAACCTCTGTCCATATCCTGAAAAAGCACATCTCAGATCTTGCAGTCTTATGGGGGAAACACATAAGTAAATCTTTTTCTTTTCCTTTGAACCAATGTAGTTTTTATCAGGCTTTTTAATAAATTGACAATTGACATTTAGAATATGATTACATATTTTTTTACAGGAGAGTCACCTATTATATTATTACAAGTTTCCCTCATTTTCCCTTATTTTTATTTTTCTGAATAAAAATTTCATCTAGCTCTTTATTTAGATTATATTTTTTAAAAATTATTTATCCACATAGTTCCAACAAACAAAGGGAACAAAAAAGAAGCTCCTGCTTTCTCATTTTTATTACTCTATTTTATTACTCCATTTTTATTTTAACTAAATAAGCTGATTCTTTGGGCATTTGCTTCCATATAGCTATATATTGCCTATGTAGTTATTTGACTTTATAGGTTAAGCACTATCTCTTGCTTTCTTCTATGGCATGTAGGATTTATCTTTTTTTCATATTAGCTATCCTCCCTCCTAATTGTACACATGCTTATTTTTCATGCATTTTCTTCTAATCATTCCCAATCACTTATATCTTATTTTAATTAGGTGATCATTAATTATTCACATTACTATTACTATGTAAATGCTATTTACAGTTAAACCATAGAGTATATACTACAATTACTTTCACTTTTTTTTTTGCATAATGTTGTTTCTCTTGGAATCAGTAATTATCTTTGTTCTTTTTCCATCCAGCCCCTTTTGATTGTGTTCTCTAATTCTTCTTGGAAACTCCAAAAGAAATGTAGAAGTCCTGTTAGAATGGTCAAATACACTGCGTCTTTTTTTTTTTTTTGGACGACTTTCTCTTGGGGTTATCTACCTTCTGCTTTAGCATGGGTTGGTGGATTGCTAAAGTCCAGCAAGGTTTTGCCTGCAGACTTGCTTTTATTATTAATTTGAAAATTGTCTTCCCCTCTCTCATCTCATATATTGGATCTTGTTTCCTGGGTCCCATGTTTTCTCTTTTGGTTTTCCCCTTCATTTTTTTGAAGGACATCATGTAATTTACTTCAGAAAATGGGAGCCATGATAGGTAAAATTTTTGACAACTCTGAGGATGAAAACGTATTTTACTTTAACATTAGATTTAAAGTTTGTCTTGGTTCAGTAACCAAAGAGGTAAAAGATTTGTACTCTGAAAACTGTAGAACACTTATGAAAGAAATTGAAGACACAAAAAACTTGGAGATACATTCCATTGTCACGGATTAGAAGAACAAAGAAAACCATAGCTGGGGGCATCACAATTTCAGACTTCGAGCAGTATTACAAAGCTATGGTCATCAAGACAGTGTGGTACTGGCACAAAAACAGACACATAGATCAATGGAACAGAATAGAGAACCCAGAAATGGATCTACACCTATATGATCAACTAATCTTTGACAAAGCAGGAAACAATATCCAATGGAAAAAAGACAGTCTCTTCAATAAATGGTGCTGGGAAAATTGGACATCCACATGCAGAAGAATGAAACTTGACTATCTTCTTACACCACACACAAAAATAAATTCTAAATGGATGAAAGATCTAAATGTGAGACAAGATTCCATCAAAATCCTAGATGAGAACACTGACAGCCACTTCTTCGACTTTGGCCACAGCAACTTCTTACTAGACACATCTCCAGAGGCAAGGGAAACAAAAGCAAGAATGAACTATTGGGACTTCAACAATATGAAAAGCTTCTGCGCAGCAAAAGAGACAATCAACAAAACTAAGAGGCCACCAATGATGTGGGAGAAGATACTTGCAAATGACATGTCTGATAAAAGGTTAGTATCCCAAATCTACAGAGAACTTATCAAACTCAACACCCAAAAAATAGAAAGTCCAGTTAAGAAATGGGCAGAAGAAGTGAACAGACATTTCTCCAAAGACAACATGTAAATAGCAAACAGACACATGGAAACATGCTCAGCATCACTCATCATCAGGGAAATACAAATCAAAACCACATTTGAGATACCACCTCACACTGGTCAGAATGGCTAAACCTAACAACCCAGGAAACAACAGATGTTGGTGAGGATGAAGAGAAAGGGAAACCTTCTTACACTGTTGGTGGGAATGCAAGGTGGTACAGCCACTCTGGAAAACAGTAAGGAGGTTCCTCAAAAAGTTAAAAATAGAGCTACCCTATGACCCAGCAATTGTACCTCTAGGTATTTATTCAAAGGTTATAAAAATACAGATTTGAAAGGGTACTTGTACCCCAATGTTTATAGTAGCATTATCAACAATAGCCCAAGTATATAAATAGTTCAAATGTCCATGGACTGATGAATGAATAAAGAAAAAATATATATGTATATATACATATATATAATGCATATATATACAATGAAATATATAATTATATAATACATATATATAAAATGAAATATTAGGCATCAAAAAGAATGAAATCTTTCTTTCTTGGATGGAACTAGAGAGTATTATGTTAAGTGAAATAAGTCAGTCAGAGAAAGACATACTGTATTATTTCCCTCATATGTGGAATTTATGAACAAAATAGATGAACATCCTGGAAGGAAAGGAAAAATAAAATAGGATTAAACAGAGATGGAGGCAAACCATAAGAGATTCTTAACTATAGGGAACAAACTGATGGCTGTTGGAGAGGTGGCAATTGGGGGGATGGGGTAAATGAGTGATGAGAACTTAAGAGAGTACTTGATGTAATGAGCACTGGGTGTTACATGCAACTGATGAATCACTAAATTCTATCCCTGAAACTAATAATATGCTATATGTTAACTAACTTGAATTTAGATAAAATCTTGGGAACAAAATTTGTCTTGGTTTAGAATTTTAGGATGAGAATTATTTCCCTATCATTCTCTCCTTTGAATTAGCTCGTCTCTTTGTTAAAAGGCAGGTGTGTGTGTGTGTGTGTGTGTGTGTGTGTGTGTGTGTGTTTATCTGAACTCTCTGTTGTACACAATGATCTGTATGTCTATCTTTATTCTAGTGCTCCAGTGTGTTGATTACTGTAGCTATTTAGGAAGTTCTTGAAATCAAGTGGTATATGATCCTAAGCTTAATTCTTCTATTTTTCAGATATGTGTTGGCTTTTTGTATTTACATTTATTTTTAGAAGAGGCTTTAATTTGAGGAGAATTGACACCTTAATGAGTCTCTTACTTCATAAAAAGCAAATATATTAGATCATCTTACTTTCAGCAATGTTTTAAGGATTTCTGTAAAAAAATTTCTGTATCTTTTGTTATGTTAATCCTATTTAATACTTTTGGCTACTATTATAGATGAATATATTAAAGTTTCTCTTACCAATTGATTGTTGCTAGTTCTATAAAAACAGTTCATTTTTTATATGTTGATCTTGAATCCTGCAAGCTTGCTAAATTCACTTATTGACAGTTGCTTTGTAGAATCCTTGGGATTTTCATATGAATAATCATAATTTCTGAAAAAAAAACAGCTTAACTTATTTATTTCTAAACTCTGTGTCTTTTATTTTTCTTTCTTGTATTTTTGCACTGGCTAGGAATTCTTGCACAATATACAATGAAAGTAGTAAAGGTGGGTCTTTTTACCTTATTCATCTTCAGTGGAAGATGTACATATGATGAAATACATAGATAAACTCCATTTGGTATGGTGTATTATTTTTTAATAGATTGCTGGATATGATTTGGTAATTTCTTTTAGTGATTTGTACATCTATGTTCATAATTGCTATTAACTTATAATTTTAATTTCTTTGATGTCTTTGTCATGTTTTACTACCAGGGTTATGTTGGCCTCATAAAATCATTTGGAAAATGTTATCTACTCCTTTTCTTACAGTAGGGTGCTCAGTTAAGTGTGGAATGAATGTCACAGTTGGGATTGAAGCAGGCTTTTTTTCTGCCTTACTTCCTATTCTATTCATGTCACAATATGCATTTTCATTAGTTTCTCCTCAGCGACCAGCTAACCAAACTACCAAGAATTATGAATTCCTCAAACAAAGTATGTATAAGTGTAGAAAAATGTTACCTAAGAGCTTGGATGTGGGAGATGTCACAGGTAAGTTAATATTACAGACAATAAAGAAAACCCATAGCACTGCGAAATACTGTATTCTCAAGTATACTTTTTTTTAACCCCTCATGAGGTTGTTTACTTGGTTCTTCCTTCACATGGCACTTATTTTCTTCTTTCTCTATTGCTCTAACTTTCACTTCCTTCTTTTAAAAAATAAATTTATCTTTATTCAGTGAAGTGCACTGTGTTGCTTTCTGCTTTCTATGCCATTTTGACCCCAAAGGTACATAGGCCTTCAGTAGCTTACCTTCAATTTCAAGCATATTTTTCCAAATAGAGGCAGTTCCTTTTTTAAAAAGAATTCTAATGCAAAATGAAGAAACTTTTATTATACAAATAATTACCTGAACAAATAACGTTAGTTTTTAAGGAAATATGCACTAGAGTCTCCCCTTCATACTTTATAGTCCTCAGCAACATGCCTGTAATGTGCCTGGAGAGGAAAATACTCACATCTTATTTTCCAAATCTATACTTCTTGATTCTATCTGGACAAATGTTAGAGAATCCCTAACTTCTTGGCTAAACATAGGGAGAAATACTTCCATTTTCTTCTCTGTAGAGTGGGATTAATAACTTTTACCTCAGATAGTAGCATCAAGGAAAATTTATCCAGAGATATCTGTTATAATATGTGATACAAGCAGTATAACAATAAAACAAACAATACCTTTTTTTTTTCTTTTCTTTTTCTTGATTTTTCCTCTTTCAAAATGTGGTTCCAGTGCAGAACTCTATTCTTATAACATTTATTGAACATCTTTATCTAATAGACATTGCTTTGGGTTCTGAGGTTATAGAAAAAAGTAAGGCTGACCTCAAACAGTCCAATAGGGGAGTCACATTGCTAAACAAATCACTGTACCCCCATGTGGTAAGTACCCTGTGCCAAGATGCAGAGACCAGATGAAGGAGAGAGGATTAGCTCTTAACTCCCTTTGTCCTTTTGCATTTCCTCTCTTCCCACCTAATCCCCTTCCTTCCTCCAGCCCTTCCTTTCCTTGCAGTCCAAAATGACAGATGGGGAGGGCTGCGAGGAGGAGGAAAGTCTGTCAGTTCCTTTTCCTCCCCACCTCAAGTCCAGTGTATGGGAACATTACACAGGGAGCCATAAAAACTGTTCTTTCTTGTAGCACGTTTCAGGGTTTTTTCCAGTGACATCATGGGCCATCTGGATTTGAAGACAGCAGCTTCATCCAGGACACACACAAACCACTCTCTCCTGCCAGGCCCTGCAAGCCTGCCCTCTAGGATCAAGAACGCTATAAACGTCCTGTAAAGCTGTCTTTTTAATAGCCTCCTCAGAAGCAGTCTAAGGAAGATGGCCTTTGCCTCCTGCGCTTCCACGTATGGCAGATAAAGTGGATTCTCAGCACAGAGGTCTCAGAGGAGAAGGTGAGAAGTGAGGTTCAGGGGTTTACTGCACTGCCTCCTGTTGGGAAAGAGAAAGCTGTTTTCTAACAGGAAACTTGAATTTTTTTTTATTTTGAAACTTGAATTTAACCTCTACAACATAAAGGATCCAGGTTAGATTTAGTTAAGTACACATATTTAATATTGGAATGTTTTAGGAATTGTCTCTGGAATTACTTTGGGGGATTTTAAAAGAGAGGGAAAACAACTGCATCCAACAACCATAGAGCTGGAGGCTGATCTTCACATTTGCCTAAGAGGGAAAGAGAAATCAGAAGTGGGAAAGGTTAATTTCTGTTCTGTCCCTGAACAATCTCTCTCTCTCTTTTTTTTTTTTAAAGATTTGTTTATTTATTCATGACAGACAGAGAGCGAGAGAGAGAGAGAGAGAGAGAGAGAGAGAGAGAGACAGAGACACAGGCAGAGGGAGAAGCAGGCTCTATGCAGGGAGCCCGACGTGGGACTCGATCCCCGGTGATCCCCGGTCTCCAGGATCACACCCTGGGGCGAAGGCGGCGCTAAACCGCTGGGCCACCGGGGCTGCCCACCCCCTCGCCACCCCCCCCCCCCCCCGAACAATCTCAAATCCAATCCATGGTGGGAAAAATCATGCCTATTAAGCAGATTCTCTTCTGTTAACTGGAAAATATGAATCCCCTTTTTCAGATGTGGCATGTCTCCAATCTGTTGAATTGCTTTCTTCTATCTCTAAAATATAACTTGACTCATCCATTTTCTCCATCTCTAGGACCACTCTCCTGATCCAGCTGTAACAGGGTTAGAAACTTAGCAGGTCTGACTACAGACTGCTTCTATTTCTCTTGCTTCTGTGACCTATAGCTTAGATGTTTCTGTTTAGCTGTACACATTAGCATATTACAGATAAGATTCTCAAAAATTGCTTTTTACTTGAAATCTACATCATTTGAGGAGATAAGGAAGTCCATACAGAAATGGCTATGCTATGTTGACCAGAATCGTGTACAAAAAGATCAACTGATCAAAGACAAAGAAGTTATATAACCTTCCTCAATGTATAGATAGACGTCAGCCACCTTTTGTCTCCAATCCCTTCTTGCTTCTCCCTCTTCCTAACATAAAAGAATTTCAATTTTTTTTTGCCTGGAAGATGGTTCCTTGGAACAATAATCTGCCATCTCCTTGGTTTACCAATTTTCCTTACCTTGACATCTTGACTTTCGACTTACTGATTTTCCTCAGTGGACAAACAGAATGAACTGGGACTGAGTGACATAGCCCCCCTCCCCATCTTCCACTTGAACACTGGACGTATCTTTCTAATTGTTCTTCAGGGTTCCATTCTTGATTTCTTCATTCAATTCATCTTCTACACAGAAGCCAGAAGGATTTTTTTTTAATTTAGTAATATTGGTTTCTGGAATAGAATTCAGTGATTCATTACTTACATACAACATGCAGTGCTCATCACAAATCCCCTCTTTAATAGTCACCCCCATCAAGCCCATCTCCCACCCACCTTCCTCCATCAATCCTCAGTTTGTTCTCTATCATTAAGAGTCATTTATGGCTTGTTTTCCTCCCTTTTTATCCTTTTCCCCTTCCCTTATGTTCATCTGTCTTCTTTCTTAAATTCCACATTTGAATGAGATCATATAGTATTTGTCTTTCTCTGAATGGCTTATTTCAAATACACTCTAGCTCCATGATGTCACTACAAATGGCAAGATTTCATTCTTTTTGATGGCTGAATAATATTCCAGTGTGTGTGTGTGTGTGTGTGTGTGTGTGTGTACACATCACATCTTCTTTATCCATTCATTAGTTGATGGACATTTGGGCTCTCTCCATAGTTTGAAAAAATTTTATATTGGACTATATTATTTTCATAATTAAAACCCTACAATGGCTTCTACTCTACTCAACATACAATTCAAATCTATAAATAGTCTGCAAGGACCTTTATGACACTTGGCTCATGTATAGCTTCACCTCCTACGTCCTCACCTAATGTACAATTAACACCCTTGCTGCCTGTATTCCTATTCTTCTAACCCCATGTTTCTGCCAGCCTTGGGGCCTTAGGTTCTCACTTATAGCTGAAGGGCTTTTCTTTTTTTATTCTTGCCTTCACCTCTCAACCTGACTAGCACTCCTCTATGGCTTTTGCCTAGCCACCACTCCCTCTATTTTTCTCTCTTGGAGTAACTATTATTTTACATTTTAGCACATGCCATTTGTAATTGTATATTTAGGAATGTTTGTTGACTATCTCAATTTCTTACTAGACTTTATGAAGGTAAGAACCATGTTTGTTTTATTGGCCACTGTATCCCCACTGCTGTACAGTGTTAGGTATCTGGTAAGTAAGGAATGAATGTGGAAATCAAGTAGATGCAAAGTCAATAAAAGCATCAGATCTGGAACTTATTTTACCTGTGTCCAGACACATTTTGAAATAGGTCTTAAAGGAGTCTCACCTGCACTGCATATCCTTCTCTATGCAGGGACAGCATGGCACCATGGTAGGTATGTATATCATTATGGTTTTAATTTGCTTCTCCTTGATGACTAGTGGGATTAAGAACTTTTTCATGTCTTTATTGTCATTCTTATCATTTCCTTTGTAAAATGTCTATTTTCAAGTGTTTTACCCTTTTTTTTCACTTGCCTGAAAGAAAATCACAATATTTTCTCCTATTCTGTGGGCTGCCTTTCACTCTATTAATAGTCTCTTGATTAGCAAAAGTTCTTAATATTAATTTAGCCCAATTTATTATATTTTTCTTTTATGGCTATTGCATTTCAAAACACATTAAGGAATTTTTCCCACTCCAAATTATGAAGGTATTCTATGTTTTATTTTAAAAGCTTTACAGTTTCTCATTTCACATTCAGATCTGCAATTCATTTGAAATTGATATGGGAGCATAATGTGAGATAAGGGCTTAATATCCATTTTCCCCCATATGTATACCCACTGGACCAGTACTATTTACTAAAATATATGCTTTCCCACAAGCATTTCAGTGTTGCTTTTGTTAAGGTCCATGTCTGTTTCTGTACTATTTTTCTGTTGCTATTTATTTAGTTTTGTTTATTTATTTTGTTTTATTCTACCTCCTTTCTCCTTTCTTTTCCTTCCTTTCTACAACTTTCACTCCTGGCCTGAACTGTGTTCCCAGAGACTTGAATGTTGTCCAACATATAATAGATACTAAGAGTTTTTGTTTCTGAATGTGTTATGCAAACCAAGGAGAACTTCCAGGTGGCACACACATAGGGCCTACTGGAGTGGAAATTTTTATGGAACTCTCACAGACACTGGAGCAGGGACAGCACACAGGAGTAGAGCAGGCCCAGAGTTAAATGCTAGGTAGGACCTATTTGGATTTTTTGTGGCTGCTATAACAAATTATCTTCAAACTTGATGGCTTAAAATAATAATTCTGGAGGCCAGAAGTGTCAAATTAGTATCATTGGCTGAACTAAAGTTGCTGGCAGGTTTCTCTAGGGGCTCTGGGGAGAGTCCGTTCCTTGATTCTTTCCGCTCTGGTAGCATTTCTTGACATGTGGCCACATCACTCTAATCTCTATCTCCATGCTCATATTGTTTTCTTCTCTTTTGTGTGTGAGTCTCCTCTGCTATGTCTCAAATCCTCCATTACCTTGTTCTTATAAGGATACTTGTGATTTCATTTAGTTACCCCCTCAGATAACCCAGAATAATGTTTCCATCCCCAAATTCTTAATTTAATCCCATTTTCTTCACAAAGTAACATTTACAGATTCCTGGGATTTGAAATTGATGTCTTGGTGGGGGTGGGGGGTGGTGGGGCATTATTCTGCCCACCATAAAATCCTTGACTCAAGATTTTGTAGGCTTTTAAGCTGTGTGATTAGGGAGGTATAGTTTGTTTTCTCGTGTAATTAGAGTTGGTATACAAGAGCAATGTTATGATTAGTGCTTGGTTACAACCTTTTTCTACCAGTTCAGCTTTTTTGGTCTGGGGTTCACCTAGTGCAATGATTCTTAACTGGTGAGGGGGGAGAATTTTGATCCCATAGGAGATATATGGCACAAGCTAGAGACATTTTTTATTTTTCCAACCTGGGGAGAGGCATGCAATTAACATCTAGAGGGTAGAGGCCAGAGATGTTGCTAAATATCTTTTAATGCATGGAGCAATTCCCCACAAAAAGAATTACCCTATTTAAGACGTCAGTAGTATGAGATTAAGAAATTGTGCACTAATGTGTTCAGGGATCCAAGCTATGCATTTGAAGCTATATGACTTGGCAGCCAGGTGGCATGACTTACCACCTCAGCATTCCTGCTTGCAGGATCATTAGATTTTTCCCTGGTGAAGGGAGCTGAGGTCAAGGCCTTGGGGTTATAGCTTTCATGATTTGTTCGGCCAGTGTTGGTCACTTTAAGCATTCGACTGTATCTAGCTGGTTTCCATTGAATTCTTCAGGGATCTGGGCTATGGAGAACAAGTCTCAGACAAATTAACCTTAACTTTCAGAATAAATCTTCACATTTGTCCTACGTGGGGAATTCAGTTACTACCTTCCTAAGGAAATAGAATCTCAGGGAAATTAAGTAGAATAAGATTCTATAGTGGTGGAGACAAAATTCAATCCAAGCACATTCTGACTCTAGAGCCCTAGTTTTAAGTATCTATAAATGTTTCAGTAACTCCACATCCTCATTAATACTTTTTGTCTTTTTTTTCCCCAGTAGACATCCTAACAGATGTGAGATGATACCTCATTATGGTTTTGGTTTTCATTTCATGTTTACTGATGTTGAGCATCTTTTCACAGATATGTTTGCCATTGTACGTCATTTTGAGGAAATGCCTATTAAAGTTCTTAGCCAATTTTTAATTGGTTATTATTTTATATTGCTAAATTATAGGAGTTACTTATATATTTTAGATTAGCCTCTTAATAGATTCATGATTTGCAAATATTTTACCCCCATTCCACACATTTTCTTTTGTAGTTCCGCTCATCATTTTTGCTTTTGTTGCCTGTGCTTTGGTCATTTCTATGGAACCATTGCCAAAACCAATGTCATAAAGCTTTTCTCCTATGTTTTCTTTTAGGAGTTTTACAGTTTTAGGGATTATGTTTAAGTCTTTATTTTGAATTCATTTTTTGTGTATGCTATACATCCATTCTTTCTTTCTTTCTTTTGCATGTGAATATACAGTTTTCTAACACCATTTATTGAAGAGACTGTCTTTTCCCTTTTCTGTATTTTTGGCATCCATGTGGAAGATCACTTAACCATACATGCATAGATTTATTTCTGGGCTCTCTACCCTGTTCCATTGGTTTTTATGTCTGTCTTTATGCCAGTACTCCTCCTCCCCTCCGCACACCAACAAAATATATCGAATGTTGGTGAGGATTTGGGGAAATTGGAACACTTGTACATTGTTGGTTAGAATGCAAAATAGTGCAAGCACTATGGAACACAGTATAAAGGTTCCTTAAAAAGTTGAAAATATGATCCAGCAATCCTACTTTTGGGTATATATTCAAAAGAAATGAAATCAGGATCTGAAGAGATATTAGCACTCTCACGTTCACTGCAGCACTATTCATAATAGCCAAGGTATGGATACAGCCTAAATGTCCACAGATAGATGGGTTTTTTAAAATGTGGTATATACATAAAATAGAATATTATTCAGCCTTAAAAAATAAGGAAGTACTGCAAAATGCAACAACATGGATGATCCTTGAGGATATTACACTAAAGTCACAGAAGGACAAATATTGCATGATTCCACTTATATGAGGGATATAAAATAGTCACACTCATAGCAGCAAATAATAGAATGATGGTTGCCAGGGACTAGGGGTAGGGGGACTTGAGAGTTGTTAATCAATGGGTTTAAAATTTTAATTATGCAGTATGAATAAACTCTAAAAATTTGCAATACAACACTATATAGAGTAGCACTATATTGTACAGTTAAACATCTGTTAAGGGGATCAATAACATGATGTGCTGAGCACTCGGTGTTATACATAACTGATAAATTATTGAACACTACATGTGAAACTAAGTATGCCCTATATGTTGGCTAATGAATTTAAATAAAAAAGAGGATCAATAAAATATTATATATTTTTACCACAATAAAAGGAAAGAAAAAACCAACCTCTATAACACACTGTCTGTCATGGATCCAAAGAAGATCAGAGTTAGACCATAGAGATTAACTAGTTTGGTGATTTTCACTTCATTTTGAGGAATTAAAAGGAGTTGAACTCCCTTTTCATAGATTTATTACACAGGAAATCTGAAATGTCAGATAGATGCATAAAAGTGATGGACTAATGGGTTCTACAGGAAACTGAAATCTTATTATTTGGTGGAAAACATCTTTTATTTTACTAAAAACCTAAAGCATCTCTGTAGAAGTTGCTTTACAGTTTGAGAAGTATCACTTGGAAACCAGCAATGTTTTAGGAGTGTCATCTTACAGATGAGAAACTAAGTGGTAGAGTCAGGTAATGAGTTGTTTCAGGCTATGTAGTTTCTGGTTGCATAGTCTCAGTTTGACTTCTGGCTTTCTAGTGTTTATTTTACAGTACATGGTGCCTCTCTAGGGCCACTGCATCTCAGGCAGGGCTGCTCCTTATCTTCAGAATTGCTTATGCTGTGTTATAAATTTGCACCTTTGAGTAAAATTACTAACTCAAACATAGATGTCCTCTCAAACTCATTTTTAGACCCATTCCTTGGCTTGGATATTAGGAAGACATGCCCCATAACAGAAGTAATGCCAGTAGAGGCCATTGGGGGAAAAAGAAGGTGCCTTTTCAGCCCCTTAATAACTACATGACAAGGAGAAGGGCCTTTCCATGTTAGATGGGTTGCTCATCAGAACAGCCCTTGAAAAAAAATCTTCCCAGAAAATGTCCATATAAAATGAGTTATCTGTGTCTCCATCTGTTCTTCCTTCCTGTAGTGGACACCCCTGGAGGTGAACCCCAATAAGTCATGCTCTTATACAGTCCCTAACTCTGAACCTTTGATTTGCTTTTAGCCAGAGGAATGTGGCAAAGTTAGTCCTCTATGTTATGTTATATAAGACTCCAACTTAACAGACTAGAAAGAGAGATTCTTCTGCTGACCTTGAAGAAGTAAGCTGCCATGTTGTGTGAGAGTCTGTGACCGGGCCTTGTGGCAAGGAACTGAAGGTAGTCTCAAGCAGCTGAAAACAAGGAACTGGCTGATAACTAGCAAGAAAACAAACCTCAATCTTACCATCATAGCAACTGTATTCTTTCAACTATGTGAGTTTGAGAGAGGTCTCCAAGGAGCAGAAAGGAACATAGAAAGGAACAAACACCTTTATTGCAGGCTTGTGAGACCCTGACAAGAAGACCTAGCTAATCCATGCATGGACTCCTGACTCACAAAAACTGTGAGATAATAAATATTTGTTGTTTTAAGTGGCTATGCTGTGGTAATTTGTTATGCAACAGTAGAAAACTAAGATACTTCTTTTTTTGGCTTGGTCTAATCCCTTCACTAATTCTTTTGGCTCCCTCTTCTCTTACTCTATCTAGAACCTTGTTTGATCAATTATCCTTTCATTTTCCTTTATATTGGAGCCTGCCTTCTAAATTAGGGCAATTCTCCCTCAATATAAATATTCTCATCTTTCACCGATCAATTAAATCTTTTTTTCTACTTAAATGTGTATCTGAAAAGCAAAAAACTTTTCTTGAATTCCCTTCCTCCTCTTGGGAAGAAGCTGGCACGGTATTTCTCTTCTTCCTTGAATATCACACTATTCAAAACAGGAAACTCCCCATCTTCCACTTTCCCACTTTCCATCATTCCTTAGCCCACTGAAATCTAGCCTCTATTCTCACTACTCCTCTTAGGAAAATGACCTCTGGACACACATATCACACTGCCTATTGGTTAACTGTTAGATGACTCCTATGTCTCTTAAACTAAAATCACCAAAATTAACTCATTATCTTCATACTCTATATTATTTATTGCATAATAGATATTTTAATAACATATTACCCCAAGATGTAGTGGCTTAAACCAACAAACATGTCTTATCTTATAGTTTTTGTGGGTCAGGAATATGGGCAAAACTTAACTGTTGACTTAGAGTCTCTTAAAAGGTTGAAATCATGGTGTCAGCCAGGGCTGCAATCATTTCTTGACTGTGGGAGGATCCATTTGCAAACTCACTACTTTGGTAGGCCTCGGAAAATGTACTTGTAATCTCATTCAAGTAAACTGAGAGCCTTGGTTCCCCACTAGTATTGTTTAATAACATCGGTTCCTTGCCATGTAGGCCTTTCCAGTGGGCTACTCATAACATGGCAACTGGTTTTGCTCAGAGTAAGGGCTTTGAGAGAGAGGGAGATAGTAAAAGTAAGAGGGTGCAAGTAAAGGATAACAAACAAGACAGGTGTCACAATATTTACTTAATCTTGAAGGTAATATCCTGTCACTTGTCATTGAAAGGTCCAGGCCTCAGTCTCTTACTCTGGGAGTAGTGATCTTTGGGAGCCATTATAGAGACTGCCTACCACATACTCAAACTGTCTTTCCATTCATTTCTCTGTGTATGGAATCAGAATCCTTTCATCTGAGCCTCTAGAACCTTGAGAATAATCCTTGCTTTTGCCCTTTCCCCACCATCCCAATACTATCTGATCTCCTAATAAAAATAAATTATATCTTCATACTTTTTTAAAATTATTCATTTCTATTAATTCTCATTTTTTTTCTGTTAATAATATCAGCTATCTTGTGTGTATGTGTGTGTGTGTGCATGTGTGCTTACTGTATGCCATCAGGGCATAAGTACCATGAGGAAAGGGGCTTACATGTGTCCTCTTTACTGATCTTTTACTTCCTAATCCAGTATCTAAGACATAGTAGGCATTCCAAAATATTTTTTTTTCCAAAATATTTTTAAGTAAATGAAGGACTGAGTTCCAGACATGCCTTTGGACTGTTTTCATATGTTAGTTTTTAATCCTCAAAATCCTATGAAGTAGGTGTTTTCACTGTTTTATAGGTGAGGAACAGAGGTGTGGAAGTGAAATAATTTACATGAGTTATGCAGAGGATATCAACCATATATAACATTTTAAAGGGCTTTATAAACTGTAAAACACTCTACAAATGTGAGTTGCTATCATTATTATCTTTTGCTCTTGTTTTGAGCCCCTTCATCTTCCCAGCCTTCTCCCTATTCACTCATGCTTCATATGGAGACAGGAGGAAGCACAATTCCAAGAAAAGGAGGGAAAGTAATAATATTAAATGGCTGCCAAGGGATCTGGGCAATGGATTCAACAGGCTAGATCTGTCCAGCTCACCAGGGTGGCCATTCCCTAACTGGGATCCTGGGCCCACCACATGCTACTTTACAGCATGAGACAAGCGATGACACAATTTAGTGTTGGTGTTCTGCCTCATGGAAGAGATGGCATTGTCATTATTCATTTTGGAGAACAGCCTGTAGTGCAGAAAGAAATCATGTCAGACAGAAAAGGAGTCTTTTCAACATAGCATTCCATCCTGAGGGAGAGAGGGAGAAAAGAACCAGAACTAGTGGGCAATACTGACCTTTGTCTCCATCTTTCAACAGCATCACTCAGGTTGATCCTGAACTGTCATCCTCCATCCATGAAGAAGTAATCAGAAAGTGATACTTTACATTATTCCAATAATTATTCCAAATTATTCCAAAGCTCTTTTTAAAGTTTTTTTTTTAATTTTTATTTATTTATTATAGTCACACACAGAGAGAGAGAGAGAGGCAGAGACACAGGCAGAGGGAGAAGCAGGCTCCATGCACCAGGAGCCCAATGTGGGATTCGATCCCGGGTCTCCAGGATCGCGCCCTGGGCCAAAGGCAGGTGCTAAACTGCTGCGCCACCCAGGGATCCCTGTAAAGCTCTTTTAAATATATTTTATCTCATAATCTCCATAGTTAATCATGAAGAAGGCAGGATAGCTATAGTTATTTCCATTTTATAAATTAGGATTCTAAGGCTCTTCAAATTTGAGATTTATTCAGAGGCCTGGTTAATGTGAAGTGAATCATAGGTAGTACCTCTTTCCAGATAATTTTGCATATATTATTTTATTATTTTATAAGCTGCTCACAACAAAACTGCCAGACTTGATTTTACAGATATGGGAGTTAGAGCCTAAAGAAATAAAAGGTGTCTTGCCTAAGGTCATGCTGCTAGTATATGGTAGAGTTTGATTTGAAACTCAAGTGTTTTTTTTTTTTTAAGATTTTATTTATTTATTCATGAGAGACACAGAGAAAGAGAGGCAGAGACACAGGCAGAGGGAGAAGCAGGCTTCATGCAGGGAGCCTGATGTGGGACTCCATCCTGGGACTCTAATATCACGCCCTGGGCTGAAGACAGGCACTCAACCGCTGAGCCACCCAGGCATCCTGGAAACTCAAGTTTTTAAATTCTCTATGCCCAACCTTTTTTCCAGTAAGCAAATGGTATACCTAGAGTTAGCTTGGAGTTCTAGATCTGGTGACCCAAAAGAAGTGGAGAAGGAAAAGGAAAAGGAAGAGTTCAGGGAGTAGAGAAAAGAAAATAATATGAGGAAGAAAGAGATGAATATATCACTTAAGAATGCATTGGAATCCCCAAAACGAATTCTGTATTTTGGATTTGAAGTCTCAAGAGAGGATAGGATGATACCCCTCAGTTAAAGTTTAAAGAAAGTCAATTGTGTTCTATTGCTCAGGGCTCTGAGTGGTGGACCCCAGAGAAAATCTCAGCCCCATAAGCGTTCCCATGGAATACAAGACCATGAGAACATTTCCATCAAGGAATCCCTGAAATTTACAAGATAAATTGTATGGTGGGTTGATTGTCCACATAGCCAAAGAAGGTGAAGGGGTGGGCAATTAGTTCACAGTATCTGTGTTTACCAAGTAATTTAAGGTCTATCCTCTTGCCTCCTCTCCTCAACTTTTTTCTCTTTGTTTAAAACCAGGTCAAGAAAAGCCTGAAAGGAGAGACTTTATTTTGTTTTCAGACACGTTAAACCCCAGAGAAGACCAAAAGAACTTGTTCAGACTCCTAAGGTCCTAAACTACAAGCATGAAAATAAAACAGCAGGTCTAAATATAATCATGTGCTGGAAGCTAAGCAAAGGCCCGAGTGGAAGCTTTTATGGTCAAATCCCTTGGTGCACTACAGCTCAAAAACATCTTATGGGTAATTCTAAATTCTCAAGTCTGAGAAGTTATCGCTTGAACATGTAACGATGGAAGAATATTTAAGCTACCTATCTTGTGTGGTTAAACCTTCAACTACCTCAGCTTTTCTCACTAGGGGACCCCCAAAGACTCTGCCTTTGCCTTAATTCACTGTCACAGCCCCTGGGAGTGAAAGATGAGGAGATTGAGATGTGGGGCCATTGAACCTCTAGGCCACACAGCAAGTCTGCAGGAGAGCCAAAGTTAGACCTCCCCTCCCCCGCTCACACTCCAGCCACACCTTTAGAACAAAGCTCAGCTTTACTCACCCAGAAGGGAAATTTAAACTCAGCCTTTCCTCAAACATCTCTCCCAAGCCACCATAAAAAAAGAAAAAAAGATTTTATTTATTAATGAGATAGAGAGAGAGCAAGAGCGAGAGAGAGAGGCAGAGACACAGGTAGAGGGAGAAGCAGGCTCCATGCAGGGAGCCCGACTTGGGACTTGATTCCAGGTCTCCAGGATCAGGCCCTGTGCTGAAGGCGGCACTAAACCGCTGAGCCACCTGGGCTGCCCAAACCACCATTTTATTCATTACTCCTTTTGCTTTTGTGGGCAGTTTTCTGAGCAATAAAGGTTTTATCCATTTCTTGACCATCAGTATCATGCTAGGTGCTGGTTCAGGGCTTGGGGTGTGTTATGGACTGAGTTTTGTACCTTGACTCCAAATCCATAGAATGAAATTCTACCTCCCAGTATCGCAGAATGTGACTACATGGAAATAGGGTTCTTAAGATGTGAGTAAGTTAAAATTAGGTCATTAGGTTTGGTCTTAATATAATATGACTGGTGCCCTTTTAAGAAGAGACACAGACATATGGAGAGGTAGGACAAGGTAAAAATATAGGGAAAAGACAGCCATCTACAAACCAGGGAGAGAAGGCTTAGAAGAAACCAACCCTGCTGAAACCTTGATTTCAGACTTCAGATCTCCAGAAATGTGAGAAAATAAATTTCTGTCTTTAAGCCTCCCAGTATCTGGTACTTTTTAATGGTAATACTAGAAGATTAATGTAAAGGGTGAGATATTAAAGTCTCAGCAGGAAATGTACATGGGAAGGAAGCATTGTTCAGATAACCCAGATCAAATGGAAATACAATTTTTCAGTTTATTTGAGCCTAAAGTCATTCCTAGGGTGACTTAGGCTACATGTGTGAAGATTTGTCCCCTTAATCGACATTTTAATCTTTGTATAATAAGTTTAGAAATAAACTTTTACACAGATTTGAAGAAAAAAAGTCACAAAGCTGGTAGTGGTGTTTGAAAATTAGGAGAGATATTTAGGTAGGTCCTAAATAATTATAATATTATTATAATTTTGATATTAGTAATTAGTGTAATTAATATTAATTAGTAATTGATAATTAATTAATTAGTAATTAATTCGTGTGATTTTAATATTAGTTCTTAGGTTTGTATTGGGAAAATAATATAACAGTGGTTAAAAGCTTGAACTCTAAAATAAATAAACCTGTATTAATCCCTGCTGTATATACTTGGTAAATTTCTCAAATTTCATTCCCTATCCATAAATGGAAATAAAATAGGTACTATTCTTATTTATTTATCAGTATGGCCATGGTGGTAGTGCAAAAGTGGCGTGTGTGTGTGTGTGTGTGTGTGTGTGTATTGGGGATGGAGGGGATTCAGTGATCATGGATAAATAGTATGCAAATAAATCTTAAAATTTTTTAGTACAGAGCCTATTGGCATTACTGCCTTCTCTTTTGCTGGCTGTTTCCTTAAGTCACAGCCTGGTAATAAGAAGTAATAAGGTAAGGTAATAAGAAGACCCCGAAATTTCCATAATTGTCCTAATTGATTATGTTCCAAGAAAGGTTTGGTAAGTCTGTTCATGAAGCCATTTCTAACAATTAAAGCCCAAATACCAGCACTTTACTCTCCCACCTAAACAAGAGTTTGCTTTTAACTCACCAAACAACTTCATGTTTCTTTAGATGGGAAATGAGGGGAGGGCAGGATCTGGACCCAGACTGTTTTATTTGGTGCATAATCCTGGGGTGGTGGATCACCAGAATTGGAAAGTGGATTGTTGAGGAAGTGTGGAGGAGCTTCTGGATAAATGCATGAAAGAAACATAAGATGAGGAGAGAACTAAGCATTGAAAAACATATACTTTTTTAAAAAGCTATTTTAAAATTGAAATATACTTAACATACAATATTACATTAGTTTCAGGTTACAACATAGTAATTTGACATTTATATACATTACAAAATGCTTTCCATAAACATTGCTACCATCTAATACCATACAATGTTATTACAATATTATTGACTATATTCCCTATACTGTACTTTTCATCTGTGACTTACTTATTTTATATCTGGAAGTTTGCACCTCTTAATCTCCTTTTAAAAAAAAAAACTCCTTTTATCTATACCTTTATCACTTGCCTTAGGCTGGTCTTCTTGAGATGGATGGATGTTCAAGGTGCTGATTTAGAGATAGAAGAGTCAGAGATAAATGGATTGCTGGGTGTTTGAAGACTTTCACATAATTAAATCTTACACACAATTTTTCCCTTGTCCACACTTGCTAGTAACCTGATCTTACAGTAGTAATTCCTCTCATCCTTCCCTCCTGCCCTCTTTGCTTTTTTCCCCTTCCCTTCCTTTCCCTTTCCTTCTTTCCCTTCTAATAAATCATTCAAATTAAAAAATCTTATCCTTGATTCTAATTTCCTTACTTCTCTCATTAAGTAAGTCACAAGTGTCAGTAGAGTCTATTTATAAATCTCTAATATATTGACCATATCTAGGTCACTTCAACCTGCGATCTTCACACTGCATTTTTCATCCCCTAAAACTCATATTTAATTATAATACCCCCCTTATAATATCCAATAAGCCCTCAACACCCAGCAGATAAAATATGACCTTTTAATATTGGTCTCTAAAGTCCAAAATCTAGTTCTCAGTTGACCCTTCCAAAGCCAAGCAGCTATTGCAAGGGGTTCCATATTCCTGAACTCACCAACTACCTTTGTGCTTTCATGTCTTTGTCCAAGTTATCCCTAGTATGTATAATGTCCTTTCTATCTTGTTATGTTTCTCCATCTTCTCAAAGTGTGAAACCATCACTCAAAATGGTGGTGAAACAAACCAACAATCTAAAGCTCACAATCCTGAATTTATATTTTATTTTACCGCAGGAGATATGTGTTTCAGTTGCAGGTTCCCTAAGCATGAAAGACTGTTGGTCATATATTAGGACTCTTAGAGGCATAGAGTTCAGAGATTGATGGAAATTCAGAGTTGTAAGTAAGTTGGCTTCAACAGTTGAAGTATGATTATTTGGGGGAGACCACTGTTGATCATATGCTCTCAGAAGCAATCATTGGAATGAACCCATTCTTGATCAGCTGACCTTCAGGAGCAGGCACTTTTCAATAATTTATTGGCCTACAGGAATGTGTTCATAAAACAAGGTGACTTTGATTGGAGTAAATATGTTTAAAAACAATTTTGATGTTTCCATTGCTACAGAATTCTTATTTATTAATTAAACAGATTTAAAACTTATTCTGGGGGGGAGGGGCAAGATGGCGGAGGAGTAGGGTCTCCAGGTCACCTGTCCTCAGCAAATTACCTAGAAAACCATCCAATCATCCTGAAAACCTACGAATTCGGCCTGAGATTTAAAGAGAGACCAGCTGGAACGCTACAGTGAGAAGAGTTCGCGCTTCCATCAAGGGAGGAAGACGGGGAAAAAGAAATAAAGGAACAAAAGGCCTCCAAGGGGGAGGGGCCCCGCGAGGAGCCGGGCTGAGGCCGGGGCGAGTGTCCCCAGGACAGGAGAGCCCCGTCCCGGAGGAGCAGGAGCTGCACCGACCTTCCCCGCGGAAAGGGGCTCCCCGGGAATTGGAGCAGGATCCCCAGAAAGGCGGGGATGCCCTCGGGCTCCCTGGGACAGTAACAGAGGAACCGCGCCCCGGAGAGTGCGCCGAGCTCCCTAAGGGCTGCAGCGCTCGGCGGGACCCGGAGCAGCTCGGAGGGGCTCGGGCGGCGGCTCCGCGGAGGGGGCTGCGCGGCTCCGGGAACAGCTCAGCGGCGGCGGCTCGGGCGGAGGAAGAAGCTCCGCGCGGAGGGGGCTGCGCGGCTCCGGGAACAGCTCGGAGGGGCTCGGGCGGCGGCTCCGCGGAGGGGGCTGCGCGGCTCCGGGAACAGCTCAGCGGCGGCGGCTCGCGCAGAGGAAGAAGCTCCGCGCGGAGGGGGCTGCGCGGCTCCGGGAACAGCTCGGAGAGGCTCAGGCGGCGGCTCCGCGGAGGGGGCTGCACCGCCGGGAGCGCGAATCCAACAGCGCAGGCCCCGGAGCACAGGGCGCCGGGACACAGCCCAGGATCCGGCCTCCCCCGGGACAGGCAGAGGCCGGGAGGGCCCAGGACAGCAAGGACGCTCCTGCCTGGAACTGAGCAGATCAGCGGCCCCGCCCCGGAGCCCCCAGGCCCTGCAGAAGGAGAGCCCCGGAGCTACTGCGGGGGCTGGATCCAGGGTCCCAGAGCTGCCCCCGCCACTGTGGCTTCCTCCCGGGGCCTGACGGGGTCAACAACCCCCACCGAGCCCTGCACCAGGCAGGGGCAGAGCAGCTCCCCCAAGTGCCAACACCTGAGAATCAGCACAGCAGGCCCCTCCCCCAGAAGACCAGCGAGACGGACCAGTTCCAAGGGAAGTCAAGGGACTTAAACTACACAGAATCGGAAGATACTCCCCCATGGTTTTTTTTGTTTTTTGTTTTTTTGTTTTTGTTTTTGTTTTTTTTTTTGTTTTTTTTTTTGTTTGTTTTGTTTTGTGCTTTTTTTTTCTCTCTTTCTTCTTGATTTCTGATTGCTTCCCCCATCCCCCCTTTTTTCTTTTTTCTCCTTTCTTTCTTTTTCTTTCTTTTTCTCCTCTTTTTCCCCTATTTTTTTCTTCTTTCTCTTTTTTCTTTTTCTCTTTTCTTTCCTTCTCTCTCTTTTTCTCCTTTTCCCAATACAACTTGTTTTTGGCCACTCTGCACTGAGCAAAATGACTAGAAGGAAAACCCCTCAAAAAAAAGAATCAGAAACAGCCCACTCTCCCACAGAGTTACAAAATATGGATTACAATTCAATGTCAGAAAGCCAATTCAGAAGCACTATTTTACAGCTACTGGTGGCTCTAGAAAAAACCATAAAGGACTCAAGAGACTTCATGACTGCAGAATTTAGATCTAATCAGGCAGAAATTAAAAATCAATTGAATGAGATGCAATCCAAACTAGAAGTCCTAACGACGAGGCTTGACGAGGTGGAAGAACGAGTGAGTGACATAGAAGACAAGTTGATGGCAAAGAGGGAAACTGAGGAAAAAAGAGACAGGCAATTAAAAGACCATGAAGATAGATTAAGGGAAATAAATGATAGCCTGAGGAAGAAAAACCTACGTTTAATTGGGGTTCCCGAGGGCGCGGAAAGGGACAGAGGGCCAGAATATGTATTTGAACAAATCCTAGCTGAAAACTTTCCGAATCTGGGAAGGGAAACAGGCATTCAGATCCAGGAAATAGAGAGATCCCCCCCTAAAATCAACAAAAACCGTTCAACACCTCGACATTTAATAGTGAAGCTTGCAAATTCCAAAGATAAGGAGAAGATCCTTAAAGCAGCAAGAGAAAAAAAGTCCCTGACTTTTATGGGGAGGAATATTAGGGTAACAGCAGACCTCTCCACAGAGACCTGGCAGGCCAGAAAGGGCTGGCAGGATATATTCAGGGTCCTAAATGAAAAGAACATGCAACCAAGAATACTTTACCCCGCAAGGCTTTCATTCAAAATGGAAGGAGAGATAAAGAGCTTCCAAGACAGGCAGCAACTGAAAGAATATGTAACCTCCAAACCAGCTCTGCAAGAAATTTTAAGGGGGACTCTTAAAATTCCCCTTTAAGAAGAAGTTCAGTGGAACAATCCACAAAAACAAGGACTGAATAGATATGATGACACTAAACTCATATCTATCAATAGTAACTCTGAATGTGAACGGGCTTAATGACCCCATCAAAAGGCGCAGGGTTTCAGACTGGATAAAAAAGCAGGACCCATCTATTTGCTGTCTACAAGAGACTCATTTTAGACAGAAGGACACCTACAACCTGAAAATAAAAGGTTGGAGAACCATTTACCATTCAAATGGTCCTCAAAAGAAAGCAGGGGTTGCCATCCTTATATCAGATAAATTAAAATTTACCCCGAAGACTATAGTGAGAGATGAAGAGGGACACTATCTCATACTCAAAGGATCTATCCAACAAGAGGACTTAACAATCCTCAATATATATGCCCCGAATGTGGGAGCTGCCAAATATTTAAACCAATTAATAACCAAACTCAAGAAATACCTTGATAATAATACACTTATACTTGGTGACTTCAATCTAGCTCTTTCTACCCTGGATAGGTCTTCTAAGCACAATATCTCCAAAGAAACGAGAGCTTTAAATGATACACTGGACCAGATGGATTTCACAGATATCTACAGAACTTTACATCCAAACTCAACTGAATACACATTCTTCTCAAGTGCACATGGAACTTTCTCCAGAATAGACCACATACTGGGTCACAAATCGGGTCTGAACCGATACCAAAAGATCGGGATAGTCCCCTGTATATTCTCAGACCATAATGCCTTGAAATTAGAACTTAATCACAACAAGAAATATGGAAGGACCACAAACACGTGGAGGTTAAGGACCATCCTGCTAAAAGATGAAAAGGTCAACCAGGAAATTAAGGAAGAATTAAAAAGATTCATGGAAACTAATGAGAATGAAGATACAACCGTTCAAAATCTTTGGGATGCAGCAAAAGCAGTCCTGAGGGGGAAATACATCGCAATACAAGCATACATTCAAAAACTGGAAAGATCTCAAATTCAAAAGCTCACCTTACACATAAAGGAACTAGAGAAAAAGCAACAAATAGACCCCACCCCCAGCAGAAGAAGAGAGTTAATTAAAATTCGAGCAGAACTCAATGATATCGAGACCAAAAGAACTGTGGAACAGATCAACAGAACCAGGAGTTGGTTCTTTGAAAGAATTAATAAGATAGATAAACCATTAGCCAACCTTATTAAAAAGAAGAGAGAGAAGACTCAAATTAATAAAATCATGAATGAGAAAGGGGACATCACTACCAACACCAAGGAAATACAAACGATTTTAAAAACATATTATGAACAGCTGTATGCCAATAAATTAGGAAATCTAGAAGAAATGGACGCATTCCTGGAAAGCCACAAACTGCCAAAACTGGAGCAGGAAGAAATAGAAAACCTGAACAGGCCAATAACCAGGGAGGAAATTGAAGCAGTCATCAAAAACCTCCCAAGACACAAGAGTCCAGGGCCAGATGGCTTCCCAGGGGAATTCTATCAAACGTTTAAAGAAGAAATCATACCTATTCTACTAAAGCTGTTTGGAAAGATAGAAAGAGATGGAGTACTTCCAAATTCGTTCTATGAGGCCAGCATCACCTTAATTCCGAAACCAGACAAAGACCCCACCAAAAAGGAGAATTACAGACCAATATCCCTGATGAACATGGATGCAAAAATTCTCAACAAGATACTAGCCAATAGGATCCAACAACACATTAAGAAAATTATTCACCATGACCAAGTAGGATTTATCCCTGGGACACAAGGCTGGTTCAACACTCGTAAAACCATCAATGTGATTCATCATATCAGCAAGAGAAAAACCAAGAACCATATGATACTCTCATTAGATGCAGAGAAAGCATTTGACAAAATACAGCATCCATTCCTGATCAAAACCCTTCAGAGTGTTGGGATAGAGGGAACTTTCCTCGACATCTTAAAAGCCATCTACGAAAAGCCCACAGCAAATATCATTCTCAATGGGGAAGCACTGGGAGCCTTTCCCCTAAGATCAGGAACAAGACAGGGATGTCCACTCTCACCACTGCTGTTCAACATAGTTCTGGAAGTCCTCGCCTCAGCAATCAGACAACAAAAAGACATTAAAGGCATTCAAATTGGCAAAGAAGAAGTCAAACTCTCCCTCTTCGCCGATGACATGATACTCTACATAGAAAACCCAAAAGCCTCCACCCCCAGATTGCTAGAACTCATACAGCAATTTGGTAGCGTGGCAGGATACAAAATCAATGCCCAGAAATCAATGGCATTTCTATACACTAACAATGAGACTGAAGAAAGAGAAATTAAGGAGTCAATCCCATTTACAATTGCACCCAAAAGCATAAGATACCTAGGAATAAACCTAACCAAAGAGGTAAAAGATCTATACCCTAAAAACTATAGAACACTTCTGAAAGAAATTGAGGAAGACACAAAGAGATGGAAAAATATTCCATGCTCATGGATTGGCAGAATTAATATTGTAAAAATGTCAATGTTACCCAGGGCAATTTATACGTTTAATGCAATCCCTATCAAAATACCATGGACTTTCTTCAGAGAGTTAGAACAAATTATTTTAAGATTTGTGTGGAATCAGAAAAGACCCCGAATAGCCAGGGGAATTTTAAAAAAGAAAACCTTAGCTGGGGGCATCACAATGCCAGATTTCAGGTTGTATTACAAAGCTGTGGTCATCAAGACAGTGTGGTACTGGCACAAAAACAGACACATAGATCAATGGAACAGAATAGAGAACCCAGAAGTGGACCCTGAAATGTACGGCCATCTAATATTCGATAAAGGAGGAAAGACTATCCATTGGAAGAAAGACAGTCTCTTCAATAAATGGTGCTGGGAAAATTGGACATCCACATGCAGAAGAATGAAACTGGACCACTCTCTTTCACCATACACAAAGATAAACTCAAAATGGATGAGAGATCTAAATGTGAGACAAGATTCCATCAAAATCCTAGAGGAGAACACAGGCAACACCCTTTTTGAACTTGGCCACAGTAACTTCTTGCAAGATACATCCACGAAGGCAAAAGAAACAAAAGCAAAAATGAACTATTGGGACTTCATCAAGATAAGAAGCTTTTGCACAGCAAAGGATACAGTCAACAAAACTAAAAGACAACCTACAGAATGGGAGAAGATATTTGCAAATGACATATCAGATAAAGGGCTAGTTTCCAAAATCTATAAAGAACTTATTAAACTCAACACCAAAGAAACAAACAATCCAATCATGAAATGGGCAAAAGACATGAAGAGAAATCTCACAGAGGAAGACATGGACATGGCCAACATGCACATGAGAAAATGCTCTGCATCACTTGCCATCAGGGAAATACAAATCAAAACCACAATGAGATACCACCTCACACCAGTGAGAATGGGGAAAATTAACAAGGAAGGAAACAACAAATGTTGGAGAGGATGCGGAGAAAAGGGAACCCTCTTACACTGTTGGTGGGAATGTGAACTGGTGCAGCCACTCTGGAAAACTGTGTGGAGGTTCCTCAAAGAGTTAAAAATAGACCTGCCCTACGACCCAGCAATTGCACTGTTGGGGATTTACCCCAAAGATTCAGATGCAATGAAACGTCGGGACACCTGCACCCCGATGTTTCTATCAGCAATGGCCACAATAGCCAAACTGTGGAAGGAGCCTCGGTGTCCATCGAAAGATGAATGGATAAAGAAGATGTGGTTTATGTATACAATGGAATATTACTCAGCAATTAGAAACGACAAATACCCACCATTTGCTTCAACGTGGATGGAACTGGAGGGTATTATGCTGAGTGAAATAAGTCAATCGGAGAAGGACAAACAGTGTATGTTCTCATTCATTTGGGGAATATGAATAATAGTGAAAGGGAATATAAAGGAAGGGAAAAGAAATGTTGGGAAATATCAGGAAGGGAGACAGAACATAAAGACTCCTAACTCGGGGAAACGAACTAGGGGTGGTGGAAGGGGAGGAGGGCGGGTGTTGGAGGGGAATGGGTGACGGGCACTGAGGTGGACACTTGACGGGATGAGCACTGGGTGTTTTTCTGTATGTTGGTAAATTAAACACCAATAAAAGTTAATTAAAAAAAAATAAAATAAAAATAAAACTTATTCTGATGTCTACTGGCCATCCTTTCTATAAGATCAGGCAGTCTTTTGTGGAAAATTAAAAAATATTTCAATCATCCTTTAGATTCTCTTCTAGCTAAAGTTTCAAGAAAAACATAAATTATTCATATTCATATTTTCATATTATTCATATTTTCACCATCTTTATGAACATGAGGTTTTGTTTGCAGATATCTGAATAAATTATTTAAATTATTACATAAATTATTCATATTCATATTTTCATATTATTCATATTTTCACCATCTTTATGAGCATGAGGTTTTGTTCCCAGATATCTGAATTCAGCTGAATGTTGATCAACATTTTATCCCGTTCTTTGTGTTTTTGTTATTTGGTCAATCATCTGTTGGAAAAGTGGCTCCATGGAAATACTTAAAACTCTAGAAGACATATTGAACAATTTGTGTGACAAACGTAACTGAAGTATTTTAGGAAGGAACCAATAGTGACTTTCTTTTTTTTAATTTAATAATTTAATTTAATTTAATTTAATTTAATTTTATTTTATTTTATTTTATTTTATTTTTATTTTTATTTTTATTCAATAGTGACTTTAAAATTATAAACCAGGACTTCTCAGACGTGACCAAGTAAACAATTCCATTGACTCCTTGGGTCTTCCTTAGATGGTCAGGTTACCTTTTATTTTAGTTTGGAAATAGATTTCTCTGTTTTGCTCATGTTGTTAATCCAGGTACAAAATGAAGTATTAGAAAGGGGACAGATTTCCCCTGGTTTAGGAAAGGAAATCTAAAGCTATTTTATTTTCCATAATTATTTGGGCAGAGGAATTGTAAAAGTTCAGTTGTATACCCAGGATAAGAGCTGCATTATTTACTATGGCAGCAAAATAGGGAACTCATTTTTGATGACTTTATCAAGTTTTCCAACTTCTATGGTGAGACATTTAACCTTAGGAATTTGTTTTACCAATTATTATTTGTTTTCTTGGGAAGAGTTTGGGTGTAGGAAAGATTTAGGGTGTTAGGAAGTCATACACTACAAACGATCTACTAGCACCACAGAACAATTAGTCTTGGTTCTGTGTTGGCATTGAAGATGCTGATTTCACCACAGGAAAAGGAACTTAGGTACTTTATAAGAGATATAGTTAACCTTAATGGAACTTGTATATATTATCTCTAGATGTTATCATAACAGCAGTTATAGTTGTATCCCAATAATATCTGTATCATCTTCTATTGCAAAGACATTTTACTTCATTTATATTTTGCCTATAAGTTGTATCTTTACTGTCAAAGTCAGTGAAACATGGCTTTACATTGTTTTTCAAATTGGCCACACTGTGAATACCTGAATTAGCTAAATTATAGTTAGAGTAGTGATTATCTCTAATAAAGCCTAGACCTAAGCAAGTTGATTAATAAAAAAAATCACAATGAGCATTAAAAACTAGTAAAAAGGAATACTAACATGCAGAGGAAAGTGAACAAAAGCATTCAAATGACAGTTTGGAAATCAGAGCTTTCAAGTATCTAGACCAGCAATCTATAAATTACAACCTGCAGGCCAGATCTGGCTTGCTGCCTGTGTTTCTAAATAAAGTTTCATTGGCACGCAGCTATGCTCATTTTGTTTATGTATAGCCTATAGCTGCTTTTGCACTACAATGGCAGAATTGAACCATTCTGGTAAAGACCTTCTGGACCAGAACCTTACAATATTTACTATTTGGTCCTTTATAGAGAGAGTTTGCTGACCTCCAATCTAGACAAATTGCTTCAGTGGTTTTGGGTGGAAGCTGTCTACTTAGCACTGTCATCAACTTGTTCTATAGGCCATCTGACTCTGAAGCTTCTCCATGGAACCTCAATTTAAGGTCTTTAATTCTTCAAATGCTGAGTTTTTCCTCCTATGGGTTAGAATAGTGCCTGCTACATTGAAGGCATGTGATAGATAGTTGTCAAAGTGGCTTTAAGTGCTTACTGTGCAGCAGGAATTGATCTCAGTGCTGTGAGAATACAGGGGCAATGCAGACAGAGAGCCTTTATCCAGTAATTGAATGGGTCACAAGTAAAAAAAAAAGTTCAAATTTCTAATACAAGATAGAAAGTTGTAAGTGTCGTAAGAGTGTTATAGATCAGGTGTTCTGAGGACTCAGGAAATAGGGAGCATCTGAAACAGGCTTTGAGGAGATGAAGAAGATGGTCTATTTGCATTTCTGGCAAATGGAAATGCAAATAGACCATCTTGAAGAAAGGCACAGTGGTAGAATAGGACAGAGGATGCCTGGAGAGGAGTGAGTAATCTTTGTGTACTAGTAAATAGGATATCCAGCGGGAAGCAATAGAAGACTCCAAGAAAAAGGAATTATTTTTTTTCTGGGATCAGATTTGTACAGTGGTGTGCTGGAGCTTGTTCACACTTGTTAAATATTCACGAATCTTAAGCTGGTTATTAAATCTTTGGTAGCTTAAAATTGGCCATGATAAGTGAGCGATGGGGAGGGAGCAGAAGAATACAGTAGTTACCACAATGCAATAGGGGTGAGGCACAGTCTAAGAGGACACCCAGAAGATAAACTTATAGATGAAATATCATGTTTTTGGAAAAGGTGAAAGGTTCTATTTTGAACAATTTCTACTAAAAGTTTCTCATGGCACTAATGTATGGCACAGGTCTAGGTAGAAATTATGTATATAGCTTAAACCTCAGATGAATAGGTTTTAAAAAACTGTTTAACTGATAAGGTGTGATTTTGGAAAACCAAGAAATATAAGAAATTAATCAACGTCACCTCTTATCTGTGAGAGTTAGAGCTGAGTTTATATCTTGGCTTTTTATATTAATACACTGATCCCATGTTCCTTTATCAATAAAGGTGCATAATGATATCACCCAGGGTTACTGTGAAAACTAGATGAAACAAAGAGTACTTCCAAACTTTCCTAATTATTATAATCATCCATAATGTTCTACTTCACAAAGAGAGAGAGGGAGAGAGAGAAACAGAGAGAAGAGAGAGAGAGAGAGAATCACCTGGACAAACACACAACTTTCTGGGACTCATTGCAGATCCCCTGGATAAGAATAGAATGTCCAGGACAGGGGTTAGTGAAGTTGTTTATCAAGAGCCTTAGGTAATTCTTATCAATAAACTTTGGGGGAAAATGAGCTAATATATGTGAAAATACCTTACGATACAGTGATAAGAACATAATTGAAAAAAAAAGTTGAATGAATGAACCGTGTAACAGCCAGGCAATATTCAGCAAACTATTACATGTTCCTTGGCTCAAGCTTCCTCTTATGTATTCAGAGAAATAGTATTAATGCTTCTTACCACCCAGAGCTTGGGGAATGATTAGAGTCTATCACTGGAAAAGGCTCTGAACTCCCTGGAAGGTAAGTGCTGTGTAAATACCAGCTGTTAGGTTTAACTGGTTCACTGGAACTAGGCAAGTTGAGAAATATTTGTCTTAGAGGCTACTCTCAGAGAGAATTGTGTGCATGGATTACAAGCTCTAAAAGAGCAGGTGGTGCTAGGAATATGGGCTGGGACTGCAATAAGGAACTGCAATAATGCCCAGTAGCTGAATTTCGGAACACCAGGGGCAGGCAGTGAAGGGGATAGAGCCATCCTCACTCTGGAGAGTAGTAGGTCCTGTCCCATTGACAAATGCTTGCAGGAAGAAAGGATGCTTGAGCTTTCCAGGTGAAATAATCTAGTCCTCAGGAAGACGATCATTTTTTATGGCCAGGAACACCCCACTGACAGTTCTCTCTGGGGAGTCATGAAGAGGGATAAGGCTCAAACAGGCATTCCAGGGCCTTCACCCTCCGCTATCAGCCGCACATGATGGAGTCAGCAAAGTTGAACCCCTGCCTGAGCAGGGTAAGGACAGCCCACCCCAGGTTCTGCAAGGGTAGCTCATTACTTCAAAGAAGGTCTGAAAACATCTGCTGGTGGAAAGGAAGTCTGCTCTGAGTAAGTGCTGAACACCACTGCTTAGGACAGATAGTCTCCCTTCTCTCTGCCAACTTCATCCTTCACCAGCCCCTAAAATACAGTCAAGAACCTCTGCCTTTGAATATGTTCCCTAACTCTTCCTGTCTCAGTTTCCTTCTCTTCCTTATATTCTGTTTAGTTATTGGAACATTGCTGAATTTAGTGGCCACAGTACAGTTTAAAAAGTGTGGATCTAAAAGCCAACTTTCTTGGTTCCATGGTCATTTTATATCTTGAGTATTTCAGACAAAAAAAAAACATTAATCCATTTTTTATATACAAGATTGTGCAATATTTTACTTCTTTAGTTACTAATAAATCATTGTATACACAGAAAAATGTCCTACACTTTCCTGTGGCTCTTTTCTCTTGTGGTAGGCTAATAAAGTTTATTCTTAAGTATCTAAAAAGGGGAGTGACACTTAAGTATCAGATAATTCAAAAGTGATAAGCTTAAAACTCTAGTTGTTTAGTTCAATCTGCTATCACATTGTTTCCATAAGCTTTTCTACCAGCTAGGAGGTAAAGAATAACTACCAGAAACATACTGTAGAGAGAGTCTACAATATGTTGTCTAAAATGAGAGTGACTAAAATGTAATTGCTAGTGTATTTTGGCCATGGAAAAGTCACAAAATGAAAAAATTCACTTGGATATCAAGAATTAGCAGTAATAGGATGTGGTTTCCTCTGGGAAACTTATAATAATGAATAATTTTAAAATATAGGAAGTAATTCCTATTTACTAGAAGAAAGTTTTATATATTACTTGCATTTTCTCCAGAGGATAGGAAAATAGTACAATAAAATCTTCATTATTCAGAATTTGTGATTATTTGCCTAGGAAAGGGTCTAATATTCACCTTTGTTTTCACTATCATTAAAGAGTAATTTGAATACAAATGTTAGATGATGGAGTTATCACCTGGAAATATTAAAATTGTTTGGGAGAATGTTTTTAAGAAATGTTTAATTACACCTAAAAGTATTGTAAGTCATCTTAACTCTTTATTATGCAAGCATCTTTAGAAAAATAAATGGAGTAATTTTGTAAGAACACAATTGTGTTCTCTTCTTTTTTTTTACATTTTTAAAATTTAGATTCAATTTGCCAACATATAGTATACAATTGTGTTCTTTTAAAAGCTTCTGCAATTTAGCCTTCTCATTAAGTTAGCCTTCTCCACTTTAGCTTGTCTTTAAATTATTTACCAGCTCTTCCCACAATTAAATCAGTATCATGGCAAATTTCAGGTTGACAAAAATCAAATAATACTAATAATGGTGATGTTGCAAGTAACCCAGAGGATTTCCTTACCTAACCTAATTGTGTTTGAAAATTATACTAAACTTCCTATTTGCTGATAATCTGATTTCTTTGGAGCTTCACTGACTTTTCAGGATGGTTGATTTATAGGATTAACATAATAACTCTGGGACCAGGTATAGCCCGAAGTCCCTGTTCTTTGTAAAGAATTAGTGAGTTCTGAGTCCCCAAGGGAGAGATGGTCCGACTCACGTCAAACTGGATGGGAGGCTTGTGATAAACAGGGTGAAGAAGGAAGGGATGTAGATTTCATCATTGCCCAGAATTAGGTTGAAGAGGGATAACTTACAGCATGCAGCTAACCAGAGGCACCAAGATCAAAGGCTGACTGCCATGTATCCAGGAAGCATAGGACTGTGCAGGGAAGAAGGAGGAAAGCAGATGTTAAAATCAAAGAAATCTGAAAAAGGTTTGGTAAATGGCTCCAAATGAGCCACAGGGGACATCTTCATAGGAAAAGTTGAGAGAAACCCTGACAGGTTCAGGAGATTAGTTGATTTCTTTTTTTCTCATCTCTTCCTTTGCTCCTCACTCTTCTTCCACTTTCCTCTCCCCCAAAGGACCAACAATTAATTGACTAAACCACAAGAGGTCCCTGGGTAGATGTTGACTTTCATCACTTTACCTTCCTCCTCTATCAGTTGGGCTGAAGATGATGGCTGCAATGAAAAACAGGTCATGCCCTAGAGCAGAGAAAGGGAAGTAAAACTACTTCTCCACAGGAGAGAGAAAAATATGGAGCCAGCATTCATAACCTAACAATAGAACCAGGAAACCTCTCCTAATAATCTGTAGATATCTTATCACCTCTGGGCATCTCTATTCCAGCCCTTTCAAAAGTTTACCAGGAATCCCAGTGTGGGAGTGATATTCTTTTCTCCATCCCTCCCATCTTGTCCTGCCCTTAAATATGAGGGCAATGCCAAGTGAAAAAGCCTGCTTTTACAGCCGCATACACTTGAGTTTGAATCCCTGCTCTAATACTTGCTATGTGACTTAGAACAATTTATTTGACATTTGATTCTCAGTTTTGACACATCTATCTTGCAGTGCTGCTATGAAGATAGAAACATTGCATAAAATGCTGGAACAGTGCTGGGAGCATATAAGTAAACAGACTGCGGGATGGTGACATAACTGCTCTAAGCATCAGTTTTTACTTCTCTCACAAAGGGATAACAATAGCATTTACCTTATAGGATTACTGGGTAGGTTATGAAGGAAATAGCATAACACTGTGGTTAAGGGTAGAAGTTCTGTTATTAGACTGCATGTTCAAATCCCAGCTCCATCCTCATTGGCTCTGTGACTTTGTATAAGCTGTTTTATCCTCCTTGTGCAGGCTTTCCAATCTATAGCGTGGGGATAATAATAGCACTTAATTTATGGGATTATTACATGGATTAAATTAGGTTTTGTCTTTAAAGCACTAAACAGTGCTTGGTATATAGTAAATATATAAATGTTAAATTTAAAAATAATGATATGTAGTATATAAAACATTTTAACATGCTATATCTAGTACATAATAATAACTTTAATATTAGTATAATTAGCTAGAGATTTTTGAATTATGGCTTTGTTTAGTGTTAAATAACTGCAGATGAATTTTGAAAAGCTCTGCAATAAAATAAATCACAGAATTATAAATCTCAGGGTAGTAGAGCATTCTTAAAAGATCATCTCGTGGGCAGCCTGGGTGGCTCAGCGCTTTAGCGCCGCCTTCAACCCAGGGCATGATCCTGGAGACCCAGCATGGAGTCCCACATCAGGCTTCCCTGTGTGAAGCCTGCTTCTCCCTCTGCCTGTATCTCTGCCTCTCTCTCTCTCTCTCTCTCTCTCTCTCTCTATCTCTATCTCTATCTCTATCTCTGTGTCTCTCACAAATAAATAAATAAGATCTTTTAAAAAAAGATAAAAAAAGATTATCTTGTGTGGTAGTTGTAGAAAGTGACTCTAAAATTCTTTGGTTCTTACCTTATCAAGATATGAGGTTTATATTACCTCCCATTGAATCTGGGCTCTGTAGCCACTTCATGATGTCAGAGTGTGGATGTATTGTTTCAACTTTTTGTCTCCTACAATGCTTGCTCTTAAAACCCAGCCACCATGCCCATATGAGGGGAGCTGATGGATGTATCTAGTTGGCCGAATTCTAAGCTAACGTGTGCATCTTGAAAGTGCACCTTTTTTTACCTTGGTCAAGCCACAAAGACTGACCCCACATGAAAGAGACTAGCTGTTTCTGCTGTGCTCTGCTCAAATCAGAGATTTGAGCAAAACTTTTTTTGTTGTTTTCAGCCATTAGTTTGGGGAGGTCTATTATGCAAAAATAGATAGGTGGAACATCTAGCTTGTTCCCCCCACTGATGTTCACATCTCTACTCTCTCATATATCTAATCTTTGCTTGTCTATCAAATCATTCAACAAATATTTATTGAATACTATGTCTCAGACATTTTCTAGCCACTAGGAAGTATTTCAGTGTATAACAAAAAGGTCTTAGCTGCAGAAATCCTAATTCTATAGCAGGAAGAAAGAAAGAAAAAGAATGAATTATATAATGTCTGGAATTGATATGTTCTATGAAAAAGAGGGAGATTGTGTAAAGTGTGATGAGGTATATATGTGTTAGGGAAGGGTGCTGCCATTTTAGCAAAGGCATTTAGGGAATACTATCTAATGAGGTGACATGTGAGCAAAGATCAGAATGAAGTGAGGAAGTTGGTTGTAAAGACCCTAGAGGAGGAGGGTTCCTAACAGAAGGAAGAGCAGTGTAAGGTCTGAGGCAGGAGCATGCCCACATGTTCAAGAAATAATAAAGAGGCCTTTGAGATTGGAAAGTAATGTGCACGGGGCAGACTAATCTGAGAGAAAGTGAAGGACATAAGGGCCATGTAAAGTATATTTAAATTAATTCTAAATGAGATGAAAAGTCATTGGAGAGTTATTACATTTTTTTAAATTGAGGTAAAATTTACATGAAACAAAATGCATAAGTTTGATAAGCTTTGACAAATATATACTCCAATGTTCATAACCAGTGATCACAAAAAGTTATCTTTTGCTCTCTATCCATCAATCCCCATACCCATCAAGTAGGAAACCACCACTCTGATTTTCTTTTTCTTTTTTTTTCCACTCTGATTTTCATGACAATTTTACATAGGCCAATTTTACTTATGCTGGAACTTAATACGAATGGAATTGTATAGTACATACTATTTTGTGTATGACTTCCTTCACTTAAAAAGTAAAAAATATTTTTGAGATTAATCCTTGTTAAGCATGCATCAGTAGTTCATTTTTTTTTTTTTTTATTGCTGAGTAGCATTTGGTCCTATGAAAATGTCCCAGTTTGGTTTACCTATTGAGATATTTGGATATTTGGGTTGTTTCTAATTTTTACTCACTAGAAGTAGAACTTCTGTAAACATCCTTGTACACAGGTCTTTTTGTGGGCATACATTTTCATCTCTTGTGAGTAAATGTCTTAGATTAGAATTGATGGATCATAGAGTAAATGCCTGTTTAACTTGAAGATAACCCAAACAGTTTTCTGAGCTCTTTGTGCTATGTTATACTCCCAGAAATGTATGAGAGTTCCAGTTGTTTTGATTACTATCCAACATTTAGGGTTGTCCATTCTCTCTTTTGCCCTGGCTTCTTCTTTCTACAACAGTCATTAGATTCTGTGTTCTTCATGCTTTACCACAGGACAAGATAGGTAGAGAAGGTTTTGAGAAAAGATAATTAAGTTCGTAAAGAGAATTTCAGTATTGTTATAGTTGTTTACATGTTAAAAATATCTGTTGAACTGAAGTAAGTTCTTAATCTCCATTTCTGTGATGCAGTTCAGTATTTGACTAAGCTGCATTGGAGGACAAAATTCTCTTTATCTCATCCCTTATGTATCTCTTCTATTTTATTCTCAGAAAATGTGGGTTATTGTCTTCTGTGGTATAACTTTTGCATATTTCAAAGCAATAAGTTATCACACTTTTCTCTTTTTCTTTTAACATTTTCACGTAAATATGACTTCTGATCCTTTTAATCATATGTGTGGCTATTCTCGGAAGTACTTCTAAATGGACTACATTTAGTTATTCAGTCAAATCAATAGCTTCAAGATTCAAAGCAGTGATTTCAACTATAAATTTACTTTAAGCATCTCTCTGCATTTATGTGTATGCAAGCCAGTGTGAGTTGGTTTTCATGGGTTGTACAATATTTCTACTTATACTTTTCCCAGGAATGAAGTTATAAGTGATCTCCAGCCACATATGTGCTCTATGTATATGTGGAATGTTATATCATTGAATAAACACAGCTGCACTTATAAAATTGTATGACCACACAAACACACATACATGCACATAGACACACACCTTTGTACACATGAAGCTCAGATAATTCCCAGTCAGGGTGTTTATTTGGAGGGGTTATGGTGTGGCCACTCAAGTATGTCCTTTTGCGTGGTTTATTAGGCTCTTGTGTTGGTCTGTGATATAAACACCCTCCCCTAGATTCGTATGTGTCCTTGCTACGGCAGTTCTTTCCCACTTTCATCCTTTATATTGCTTTCTCTTCTGTTCCAGGACGTGGAAAAAAATCATCCCATACATGTCCTATGTAAATGGTATGGGATAATAGCCAATAAATGCAAAGCAAGAAAGCCATTTTTCAAATGTGAGACTACTATATTAAAGCTATTTAACAAAAAAAAAGCTATTTAACAATTTAGCTTCTCTTTTTTTATTATTATTTTTTAGCTTCTCTTTTAAAAAAAAATACTTTATACAAATTAAGGAGAAAAGAAAATGTTTGATGTGTTTGTTCCCTAAGCCTCTGACCATTTTCAGATGGGTTAAACTTTTATGAAGAAAAGTGATTGAACTCCAATTATATATATTTCATTCCACCAAGAAGACAATGTGCTTACTATATTGAGTTATAATTGATCATTTTATGTGTCTGTATATCCTAGCTGGTGATAAATAAGAACCAATGTTTTATTAATCTGTAGTGTCTTCAATGAGAAGTGTCCTTGGCACATAGTAATTCCCACACCCCGGGGTACCTGGGTGGTTCAGTCAGTTAAGTGTCTGCCTTTGGCCCAGACCATGATCTCAAGTCATGATCCTGGGATTGAGTTCTGCATCAGGCTTCCTGCTCTGCTGGGAGCCTGGTTCTCCCTCTGCCTCTGCCTCCACCTCTCTTTCTCTCATGCATAAATAAAATCTTGAAAATAAATCTCCACCCTGGCCTCCAAATGCCATATTAAATGAACAAATGTCACTAGCTTCTCACAGCTGGTCCATGATAGAAGTAAAAGGATAAAAGGCTGTATAGAAAGCTTTTTGTCTCTACCAGTCTGATGAAACAGCTCTTGTCAAGGCTACCAATAAGCTCCATCATATTAAATCCAATGGTAAATTATCAGTGCTATATTTTTTCAACTACTCCAATTATTCTCTTTGCTTCCACTGTTACCCCACTACCCCAGGCCTCACACTATTTAGTCTTCACATAATAGTCAAGGTTTTTCTTCTAAAACAAAAATTGGATTGTGTTAGTCTCCTGCTCAAAATCTTTCAAAGTCCTTCCAGCTCACATAGAATTCACTCCAGAGTTCTTACCATGGTCTTTAAGGCTACATTTTTTGTCCTGATCATATTTCTGACCTCATCTACCACTTCTCCATTATTCAATCTACTCTGCTCCAAACACACTGATGTTTTCACTGTTCCTTGAGCTTGCCACACATATCCTGTCCTCAGGGCTTTGCACATTGCTGTTTTCCTATAATTTTCTTCTCTCAGAATCTATGACTTTCTTCCTACTTCACTTAGTGTTAAATTGTCCTGTGACAACTATATCTAAAATAATCTGTCCCATTCTCTAATTCATTGCTTTATTTTTATAATATATACCATTATCTTTCATGAAATACCTGATGTTTGTTTTTTGTTCATCTTTTTACTACAATGTAACTTTGTGTTTGCAGGGACTTAGTTGGGTTTATTCATTGTGGTTTCCTGGGAGCATAGAAGAGTGTCTGGCAGATTGGTGGCACTAATAAAGTTTTGTTTTATACAAATAAATTAAATATATGTCTATTAGCCACTTATTTTCTTGGAATATGGTTTAAATGATCCTCTAAAGACTCAAGAAATGGCTTCTCCCAATATCTCTTACTACATAATGCTGAGTTTTGAGCAGGAAGTGAGTAAAGACATAGAATCGAGAATCTTAAAAAAAAAAAAAAAAAAAAAAGAAGAAGAAGGAGGAAAAGAAAATTCCTAGAAATAGAAGAAAAGAGACTCCTTTGAGATTCAGTATTACTATTAGGAATAACCTGATTAAAAGTCAGTGGAAGAAAAATGCATCAAAGACCCCAAAAATAAATTCATAAGAAGAGAAGGAAAATTCTGATGTTAGGTAGGGTTTTTGGAGGAGAGCTACTAGTGGCCCAATTTGTGGATGCAGCTAGAAACCTTCCAAGGCTCCACTACAACTGACTTGCTTCAGAAAGAATGGTGAGGTTCAGGCATGTAAGCTAAACATAGCCATAATGTTATAAGTCCTGAGCATGTTACATTGCCTAACCAGTGAAGGAGACAGCCATGAATAAAAACTCATTAGATTAAGTGGTAGCAGCAAAACAATGGCAACTGGACATGGTAGACATCCAGTTCTTTCTGTCTCTTAACATTTGGAAGCAGGATTGACTCCTTTGAAATAAATATGTACCCAGGTTTCTTGGAAAATTTTGGTAGGAGGTCTTAAAACATTATAGATGTACTTCTTTTTCTTCCCAAAAAAGCTTAGACTCAGAGGTAATGGCCAAATATTGGAATCATTTAAAAACAATAATGCATTAAAGATCTTTTTAAAAGTTACTATAGTATCTGTTTTCTTTTTTATGTCTTATTCTTTTGGTATTTCAATCTATAAATCAATTAAATCCTTTTGGAGGTAGTAGAACACAAAATATGTATACTCGATTATTTAGATGACTGTCTCATCTTATGATTTTTCTCTAAGTCAAATGGTAAGCCAGTGTCACAGATAGAAATCAGATTCTACTTCTCTTAAAGGAATGCACATTTCATGTCTTTTCTTGGATTTTCACATGGAATTCCAAATATGTTTAATATTCACAATGTCTATTGAGTACAAAACATCATACATACCCTAACAAAAAGCTAGTTAGAGATGTATAGCATCTCTGTTAATGCAACGTAACACCTATTGCAAGAGAAGACTTACATATTTTTAGCAATAAATCTTACAGTCTTGTTTTCATAATTTCACAGGCATGAAGAAAAATGGGTTTTTACATAGTTTTTAATGCAGAGATCACTAAAGGCCCATTAAGATTGTGAATGTCAGCCTCCAAGGGTCAGACTATTCTGAATGAAAGGTCCCCCTAAAAACAATAAGGCCATACTTGTATATTGCAACAAAATCCCCCATGGGATAGTTAATTCAAAACTCAGACCATATTCTTCATAGATCGGTGGTCAGTTGGTACATGACAATCCATGTGATCTTCCATACCTCTAAAATAACCAGGTCATCTAAAAAGTTAGTCTGCATTGTTGTTATCTAGTTATAACCTAAAGGTATGCTGTACTTTAGGTAATGATAAATTAATGTATATTTTGACATTAATACAAACTAAAGCAAAAGAAGAAGGATATAGTCATAGATCTGTATTTATTCATATAAGCTCTGAATAAAAAAGATAGATGACTGGAATGGGAGATAAAATGTTGAATAAAGGGTGAAAGAAAGAGAGAAAGGAAAAGCATACAAAGTGTTCCAAAATCACTGCTATTAATTAAGAACAATGTGCTTAAGACCTTAATCAGTTGCATCTTTTTGAGAGAGTATTCCAATTCTGATTTTTTTCCACAGACTTCTGAAGTCTACCTCCATATCTAGTTTGATGTCTCCTTCATGATATTTTCCTGTTTTTAATAGACTTTAAGAGTAACTACCTCTCTTAATTCCCTTTTCAAAGTCCTAAAAATGAATTGTTACTTACAAAAAAAAAAAAACAATAATAATCAATAATAGCAATAATCAGCAGACTGTTTTGTTGTGTCCTAAATACAGAAGTCAAGAGAAAATATATTCAGGAGATTTTTTTCAAGAAATGTAGCTAACTAATTAATTGAGTAAATGGGGGGAATTATGCAAACAATATCTGGAATGATTTTCTAACCATCCCAAGTTACTCATTTAGTCATTCATTAATTCATTTGACCATTTTTGAGAATAGTTAATGCTTAACTGATGCTTAATGATAAATCCAGTGTTGAGTTCAGGAGGGTGCCAGCAATAACCTTTGTCCAATGGCCTTTAGTGTAGTGTGTGAGGCAGATCTATATAAATCCTAAGGAAAAGTAGAATTAGTAGAAGGGCATTTTAACTTTTTAATGATGTTTTATGTTAGCATCAATTTTATTAGGAAAATGGGAAAAACTTGATTTTTTGACCTGTAAAGTCAATCAAAATCATTAAGCAAGCAAACAGCTATAGAAAGAGCCATACTTGAATGATTTGTAATTCCTATTTTGTTAAATTTACAACTGCTATCAATTAAATTTATCAAGTCACTATTGAGTAAGTATTACTTAACAGGTACTAAACATGTGCTGAACAAATGAATACTTCAATTGTTCACTGAAAAATTATTCTGAAATAATTAATTTCATTCCTTATATCATTGAATGTACATATAAATCATCTACTAATCTTGTAAAAATACAGCTTCAGATTCAGTCAGCCTAGAATGGGGCCTGAGATTTTGCATTTCTAATAAGCTCCTAGGAGATGCCAACGTTACTGTTATATGAATTTCACCGTTAGTGACAAATATGTCCTCAATAGGAGTGACAAATTAGTGACACATATGTCCAGCAACAATGTAGAAAACTACTGAAAGTTATGGTGCCTGCAATGTTGCATTTCTGTCACTTATGAGTGGTGTGATCTTAAGAAATTTTTTTTTTATCTCAGGAAATTTACTTATCTCTGAATCTTACTATCCTCACCTTTTACTAGGAAAAAATGATACCTACCTGATTATGTGAACCAAATGATATAATGAGTATCAAAGGTTTTTATAACTTGAAAATGTTCTGCATATATATAATCCCTTATTTTTAAAGTTAACATGATTTTTATTATCACCTTAAGTTGAGGTGATTACTAAGGAGGATCTTTCTACAAATACATAGTAACTTTATTGGCAAACTAATGCAAATGAATATTCTGGGATACATAGTCTTTATGAACTGCTTACTAGGATATATAGGCACACATGGTTAGCATGTTCCTCAACTACAAAAGCAGTTAAACAGTCACTTGATTTTGCCTGGCTTATAACAGGATACTTTTTCATTTAACATACGAATTATTATTTACAAGGTCATTGTAAAAAATGAAATGTCCTTGTATATCAAAGGCCCATAGACAATATTTTATAGATAGCACATAAAAAGGGTAGAAATTGATGATTTATAGATCAGGAAATAACAGTTAATCAACTTTCCCCGACTTCCCAAACCATTTTGGACAGTTTTGCATCACCTTTTGGTTGTCACCTATGTTTGTATTAATGGTAATACCTTTCCAGGCTGAAACAGGATACGTACACTCTTGGAGGTGCTGTCTGGAAATTCTTCCAGCATGACCGGGAGGCCAGGGGCAAACTGTTGTTGCCCATCCATCAGAAGCATCATATGTTCTTACCTCAAACACAGTCCATGTCATTCACTATCACAGGACACACCAATGCCCAATAGACACTATATAGTGTCACATTAATTTGAGAAACACTTATATATTCATTTTTGCATTTATAGGAGGCCAGGTATCAGACTCTACAGAATTTGAAAAGCTTGGAAAACAATTTCAAAGAGGAGCTGCAAATATTTAAATATTTGAGAAATAAGATATATGACTAGTGAAAGAGAGAAGGGAAAGCCAAGAGTACCTTAACACACCTTTTTACTTGAAATATTTGGAATCAACCCCTACTCTGCATTGAACCAAATTACTCTTTTGTTCACATGTTTCTGACAGTTTGCTTATATTTATGGCATAATATATATTTAATTCTATCATAGGTGTAGTTATTTATTATTTCATTTCATCTAACACTTTGTTAAGATATAAGCCTTATTCATCCTGGTGATGTCCTAGAGTGCTTTCTCTCAGTAAGTGCTTCCTGAATAAATAAATGGTGAATCTCTGAACCACCAATGCATATATATAATTAATATATATATAGGAATTCTCAAGTGACAAGGACAAAGAAATTGTGTTGGAGGAGACTAGAACTAAATATTGTCTACAAGTAGTCTCATTATCATCAGGTCACTGGCATATAAAATAACAAAGATTCAGAATTGTTTACTCAGAAAAGTATAAACTTTACTTACAATAAAACTTTTATGGAGGCAAGTTGAGATTCACCATTAAGTCAAGAATATATAATTCTTTCTGTATTTACCAGAGTAAAGCATCTGTGACATCCCCATACCTGGTATCTCTGAGCACATTGCTTTTCTCTTAAACAGCAACACACTATTTTTTTATTCAAGTTTTCCAAGGTACTCCAATCTTGATGTTGAGAACCACTACTTGATTATCAACAGCCTCTCTGGGACAGCTGAGTTTCAAGAGTCATGGGTCACCTGTTTCCAAGTCTGTCCTCCTTCCACAGTAAAATTGGTCTGTCACCTGTTCCTAATGGTCTCATGAATGCTAAGTCTAAAGTCTAACCCCCAAAACTTTATTTAACTTATCTGCTGCAATTAACCTGGGTTCTCTCTCCTTGAAAGGCTCTCCTTATTGGCTTCCTGTGATACCGTACTCTCCTAGTTTTTTCCCTCCTTTCAGACCAATCCTTTATAGTCTATTCCTTTGCTGTACCTTAATTATTAGTGCTTCTTAGGGGCTTGTTGTCCCTTCTGTCCTTCCTGAGCTGCACACTCCTTTGAATGCCCTTATCTTCTCTCTTATCTTATCTTTATCTTATCTTTATCTTACCTTTATATGCAATGTGAAGCTCTATATGTAAGTCTCTCCAGATTTGGCCAATACTGCATTTTCAATTTTTAAAAGGTAGCTAGTGCATGCATGAGGAAAACTCACTGCCAAAATCTGAAAAATAAAAAAATAGAGGCAGATATGATTTTGTGCTTGGAAACCATGCATCCATCTGTTAGCCAAGGTTAGAAATCCATGCTTGATCATCTGCCCACTCCCTTCCATAACTTATTCTTCCCTTTACCCTCCTGTAGTTGCTGTCTTAACTTTACCTAGACTTCACTGTCGGGAAACTTGACAAGCACGTCTTCTGGCCAAGATAAGTTGTCATCAAGTTTCACAGAAATTTTTCACCATTCAGAAAGAGTTTATGCTTTACCAAAAGAATTCACCTTGGGGCCCTTTCAAATAACCAGCTCTCCAAGGAAATTTAATATTTGATTCAACTAATCAAAATTAGATTTACTCACATTTGGAAAACATATCTATAGTTCTGTCTCATTTTATGTGACTGGTTTGTCCCTGAGATATGTACAAATCAGAGAGTTGTAAGCTGAATAATAGTTCAAATACATTAACTAATCTGCTAAGGAAAACAAAGAAATACTTTCATAAATAATAAACATCTAATTTATCTGTTGTGTAAATTTGGACTTTATGTATTAAATGTATTTATTTTTGGAGGCGTATTTATACACACTAGTGTATAAGAGAGGGACAAGAAGAGATTAACACTTGTTCAGGACCTGCCAGGTGTTAGGCATCATGCCAGGAATTGTGGCCTGTCATTTTAAGAGAACATGGATTTTTGTTATGGTTTATTTTGTGCATGATAGGATGCAAGTTAGAAAAGCAGTGTTCGTTCCACAATCAAAAATGTTTTTACTCTCCCAAATCCGAATGCCTCTGAGTTTGCTTTTCTTCATCGCTATGACCCAGGAAATTCACATCAGACTCCTAGGTATTTCATTTTAAGCAATCTCTTTCCACCCTCTCCTTTTCCTAAGACAGATCCAAGGAACAAATCTCATGAACAAGCTTTTTACTATTAGATGAGTTATTGACACAAAAAGAACCATTGAATAGATAGATAGATAGATGATAGATAGATAGATGATAGAGAGCTTTGTTTTTTTTGCCTTGGCTAATGAAACAGTGTAAGTGATAGTAACCGCTTGAGGCCCCTGGGAACAGATTCCTTCTTGTCTGTAGCTATATGCAGACCTCTTTTCTCCCCTGTGGTTGCTGGACAGTCTTTTATTTCCACTTGTCACAAAGATGGGGGTGGTCTGTGGTCCATAGCTTCCACTCTTTCGTAAGAGTTTCTTCGCAAGAAGTATAATGAGGTGGGAAAGACACAAGAGAGCACTTAACTACATTAACACTTAGAGAAGAACTCAGGCCCCACCTTCCACTCCTGATCACCTTCCAGCCACCTCCCCACCCCCTTCCCACCACTCTGTGGGCTTGCAGATATGAACAGCAGCACTTGTGTTAACAACTTGGCGGCTGTAGGAAGCCAGACCCCAGGAAGCAACAAGATATTTCCCTCTGGGCTGCCCTGGGTTGGGGCTTCCCTTCCTTTCCTGTGTCAACAAAGCCTTCGTTTCCTAACTCACAAGCCATAGAATAAGCCAAATTCCTAGTTTTTTTCACCTTCCTCCTAGATGGAAAGGACTCGTAGAATTTATATAGCTAAGTTGTGTTGATTTTACTCTCATTAATGGCTCCAACTCATAAAAAAAGCATTGGGGATTTAAAAAAATGTATCTGAAAAATAAGCAAATACACAAAACCCTAGTTCTTACTCCAGAACACAAAGCAAACAAAATATTCAGAATAGGAGTGCCTAATTGTGTTTCACATAGTATAACAAGTTAATAAATTGCACAGAAACTATGTAAATGTCTGTATTCTCCACGCAGAGAATAGTTAATAACCCAACAGCAAATGTAAATGGCTATTTGTTTATTAAATAATGAGAACACTGCAATAAAATAAAACAGGCCGACAAAATTTAAAGGAATGCATAACATAAAGTTCGCGTTACATTTTTTAAGGAAGAGCAGAGTAAAAGGATGAAGTAATAAGCAAATATCAGATATTCCATATTGTGTTTAATATGGATATATATGCACAATTGAACACATAGACACATGTGTGGTCAGTTCCTGCATTCTCCAGTTCAGCCCATTTGAAGCAGAGTAAACCTTTTGCTTCATGCAGAGCCTCAATTTGACGCTGTGACTTTATTCACTACTGTAGTCTTATCCAAATCCATCATTCCAGCTATATGTCTCCCAAACATCTTGCACATTTCATATTTGTCACTTAGTTGTATCGCTGTCCTCAACTTCCTCCCTTATCCACATCCTTCAGAAGCTGTCCAAACCCCATTTCTTCTGCAAAGTTGTATCTTCAAGAGTCCGGTCCAGTGATGTTTCCCTCATTTGAACTTTCAATCTCTAATTATCTTTAACTCTTTTTTCCCAACATGTTCTGTGAGCGCTGTTATTTCTCTTTATATGTATGTAAAGATCTCACCTCACGAAATTGGATTCTAAACTCTGGAAGGCTTTATTCATACCTTACTCTTCTCAGGAATCTTTCAGCACTCAGCACACTGCCTTGTATGGAGTAAGTGCTATGTACATTGACGCATAAGAATGGAATGGAACCAGAGAGAAGTGTGTGTCAAGGCTACTTAAGCCACTACCTTTAGACCAGAAGATTTAATAGCAAATTGTTATCTATTGTCATTATTTTTGTTGAGAAAGATGGTGCTCAATGGGGTAAATTTCTGATGGCAGGTTAAGGAATTGTAGGTAGTTGATAGAATGCAGGTTGAACAAGTCAGGATGAGTGCCATTGCAAGAATGATGTGTTTATATATGTGTATATGTGTGTGCTGTTTTATGTAGTGTGTTCAGTGAAGTCCTTACATAAAGGGGCACTTGAACAGAGACCTAAAGGAAGTGAGGAAGCAAGCCATTGGCTTATTCAGAGTAAGAGAGTTCCAGGCAGAGGGTGCAGCAAGACTAAAGGTGGCAAAGAGGGAACAAGCATGCTTGGTATATTTGAAGAATAGCAAAGAGGCCAGCACTTGTTGAAAAGAATGAAAAAAGCAGTAGATAAAATCAAAGTTAGCTAAGGCTTAAGTGATGTGGGACCTTGAAGGAATTTTGGGTTTTACTCTGAATGAGATCAGAAGGCATTGTTCTGTATGTTGGTAAATTGAACACCAATAAAAATTAATTAAAAAAAAAAATAAAAAGATCAACCTTGCTAAAAGCTTATGGATTTTTGAAAAAAAAAAAAGAAGGCATTGATCAAGGGAGAAAAATATATTACATGTTTGAAAATCTCTCTCTTTTGTAAGATTTTATTTATTTATTCACGAGAGACACAGAGAGAGGCAGAGACATAGGGAGAGGGAGAAGCAGGCTCCATGCAGGGGGCCTGATGCCGGACTCAATCCTGAAACTCCAGGATCACGACCTGAGCCAAAGGCAGACGCTCAACCGCTTGAGCCACCCGGGTGTCCCACGTTTGAAAATCTCAGCGTAAAATTGGATTTGTTGTCTGCTTTAGCTCATGGCACACTATCATCATTGCTACAAGCATGGAACTATTTTATATCAATTTTTGGAAATAAGAATGAAACACACTTGAACTTACTATTTAACTCAAAACTTCAGCAATAGTTTAGATCTCTCCCTAATTCTTAGTGGTAATTCTTTATTTACCACAATTATTTATGGCAAGTTGGCTTGTACTATACTTCCCTGGTTATCATTATTATTAATGAAAATATATTTCCTTAAGACTAAACTTGGTATTTGCAGATTTTTAAAAACCTTTGTGTATAAACAAATATAAATATAGACATCAGAATATGATGTACCCTTTCATCCATCTTCCATGGTGACCAACTAATGCCAATCTTGTTTCATACATTTCCCTACTCAGTTCTACTCCGTTGTCAGATAACTTAAGTTTGTTTAAGTATAATTTGCATACAATAAAATTCCCTATATTGTGTAAATTTCTGTGGTTTTTGACAAGGCATACAGTTGTGTAACCTCCACCACTATCAGGATTTCAGTCTATGATGGGCTCCTGAGTGGTGCAGTTGCTTGAGCATCAGGCTCTTGCTTTTAGCTGAGGTTGTGGTCTCCAGGTCATAAAATTGAGGCTTTCATTAGGCTCTGTGCTCAGTATGAAGTCTGCTTGAGATTCTTCCTCTGCCCCTCCCACCTCTCTCTAAAATAAATAAATAAATATTTTTAAAAAGTTATCCCCATATGAGTGGAACCAAGAACTTCAATAAAAAATACAGATAATAAAAAATAAAATAAAAAAGATATCAATAAAAAATATAAAATTGTTTTAAAAAAGATATCAATATATGGAATTTTCCAATTACACTGAAGAGTACACTCATTTTCTTTCATAGTCAGTTCCCTACCCCTGTCCCCATTTCCTGGTAATGCTATTCTCTACCTCAATAGTTTTTTGCCTTCATAAGAATTTAACATACATACAATCATAAAATATATAGTCTGTACATAAATCTGGCTCCTTTTACTTAGCCTGAGGTTTTTAACATTCATCTATGTGGCTGAAAATATCCATAATTCATTAATTTTTGTTGCTAAGCAGTATTTCATTGTGTGAATTTACCATAGTTTGTTTATCCATTCACCTGCTGATGAACATTTCTTTGTTTCATTTTGTTTTTCCAGTTTTTGACAATTGTCAGCAAAGCCATCTAAACACCCACATTTAGGTTTCATATATATATATATATATCTTCATTTATCTTGAGTAAATACCGGGGAGATTGATGAGTTGTACCGTAGTTTATATTTTACAAGCAGCTGCTGAAATATTTTCCAAAATGGTTGAAACATTTTGAATTTCCATCAGCAGTGTATGACTTCTAGACACCTTATATCCACACCAGCATTCAAATACTAGGTACTATGATCTAATTGTTATTTCAATACAAATTTTTCTAATAAATAATTATGTTGATAATCTCTTCATTTTCTTATTTGCCAGTTGTATCTCATTTTTTTTAGTTGTATCTCATTTTTAGCAGGGTATCTTCAAATATTTTGCTCATTTTTTTAATTTATTTTATTTTATTTTTTTATTTTTTTTATTTTGCTCATTTTTAATGATGTTTTTTTATTATTATTATTTTAAATATTTTATTTATTTATTCATGAGAGCCACAGAGAAAAGCAGAATGAGAGGCAGTGACAGGAGAAGCAGGCTCCATGCAAGGAACTCAATGCGGGACTCGATCCCAGGACACTAGGATGCCCTGAGCCGAAAGCAGACACTCAATCACCAAGCCACCCAGGCATCCCAATGATGTTTTATTATTGAATTTTCAGAGTTCTTTATATATCTTTATCAGATATGTATCTTGCAAATATTTTCTCCCATCCTGTGATTTATCTTTTTATTTTTCTCAGTGTCTTTCAAAGAGATTTTTTTATTTGATGAAGTTTATTTTAGCCATTTTTAAAAATTATGATTCATAATTTTTGCTAAGAAATCTTTGACCCAAGATCACAAAATTTTATCTTCTGTGTTCTAGAATTTCTGCAGTTTTAGGTTTTATATTTGGATTTAGGATTCACTTTGAGGTAATTTAGCACATGTTGTGAAGCATAGCTCATTATTTTTTTTGCGTATACATATGCAATTATTCCACTCTATTTGTGGAAAAGACTATTCATTTTTCATTGAATTTCCTTGTCATCTTTGTAATAAGTCAGTTGGACATAGATGTGTGGGTCTATTTCTAGACCCTGTTTTGTTCCATTGATCTATGTTGTCTGTTCTTTCATTAATAACCCACTTTCTTAATTAATGAAGATTTATGATAGGTGTTGAAAACAGTATGGGTCCTCAAACTTTGGTCTTCTCTTTAAAGAGTGTTTTTGCTCTTCTAGGTCCTTAGTGTTTCCATATAAATCTTGAGATCAGCTTGTTGCCTCCACAAAAAAAAAAAAAAAAAAAAAAAAAAAAAGCTAATATTTATTTTGGGATTGCACTGAAACTATAGATCAATTTAGGTAAAATTATCATTTTAACAATAATATCAAGTCTTCCAAATTCATGAATACAGTGTGTTTCTGTATTTATTTAGATCCTTAATTTTTTTCAGGAAGGATTTGTGGTTTTTAGTGTATAAGTTTTGCACTATTTTTGTCAAAACCATTCCTAAGTATTTTTTGATATATGAAATTGTTTTTTAAACTTCATTTTCCAATTATTCAATGAGAGCATATAGAAACTCAGTTTATTTTTAATGCTGATTTTCTGTCCTGTAAACTTCTTAAATTTACCTGTTAATTCTGGTTTTTTTTTTGCAGATTCTGTCAGATTTGCTGCATAGACTATCATATAATCTGTGAAAAAAGACAGTTTTACTTCTTCCTAATATGATTGCTTTTTATTTCTTTTTCTTATCTTGTTGCATAAAATAAAGCTTCCTATACAATATTGAATAGAAATGGTGTCTTGTCTTGTTCCTGACCATAAAGGGAAGGGACTTAGGCATTCACCATTAAGTGTAATACTAACTCCAGGTTTTTTGTAGTTGCCTTTCTTTTTCTGGTTGAGGTAATTCTCCTTCGTTTCTATTTTGTTGAGATCTTCTATCATAGAAGATTAAATTTTTTCAGATAGCTTTTCTGTGTTTATTGATATGATCATGTATTATTTGTTCTTTATGCTATTAATATGGTGATTGATTTTCAATCATTCATTGATTGATTTTCATATTCTGTGCCAACCTTGCAAAACTGGGATAAATCTCACTTGGCAATGTTGATTTTTTTATATGTTATATTCAGTTTAATATTTTTTAAAGGATGTGTGCATCTATATTTATGAGGAATATTGGTATATACTATTCTTCATTTGTAGTATCTTTGGCTCTAATATCAGAATAATGTTAGCTTTAAAGAATGAATTTGGAAGTGTTTCTTCCTCCTCTATTGTCTGAAAAAGATTGTGTAGAATTCTTTTTTTTTTTCTGTTTCAAATATTTGAAATAATTAACTAGTGAAGCCATGTAAGTCTGGTCCTTAAATTATGATAAGATTTTAAATTACTACAAGTTAAATTTAAATTAAATTAAAATTTTGTAATCATGTATTTTTTTTCTCTCATGTAAATGGTCTATTTGTTGGAACAAAGTTGCTCATGATAGTCCCTTAAAAATCTCTTTAACTTTTGTAGGTGTGGAGTGATATCCCTTTTTTCATTCCTAAATTTGGTAATTTACGTTTTCTCTTTTTTTCCCCTCTTGGTTAGTCTAGCTAAATGCTTATGAATTTTTAAAGATCTTTTTATAAGCATGACTTTTTTTTCATTTACTTTTTTCTATTTTCTCCTTTGTATTTTATTGATATCCCCTCTGATCTTTATTATTTCTTTCCTTCTGCTAGCTTTAGATTTAATTTGCTCCTCTTTCTATAGCCTAAAGGTGAACATTTACGGATTTGAAATCTTTTTTCTGTAATAAGATAGTGGCTGGAAACACCTGGTGGCTCAGGTTGAGCGTCTGCCTTTGGTCCAGGTTCTGATCCTGGAATCTGGGATTGAGTCCCTCATCGGGCTCCTTACAAGGTGCCTGCTTCTCCCTCTGCCTATGTCTCTGCTTCTCTCTCTCTCTCTCTCTTTCTCTGTGTCTCTCATAAATAGATAAATAAAATCTGTAAAAAAAAATAAGATAGTGGCTGGAGAGGGCTGAGGGGGAGGATGGAGTAACTGGGTGATGGGCATTAAGGAGGGCACTTGATAGAATGAGCACTGGGTGCTATATGCAACTGATGAATCGCTAAATTCTACCTCTGAAACTAATAATACACTATATGTTAATTAAATTGAATTTACATAACAAAGCAAAATTAATTGTTGAAATAAAAAATAAGATGTTTACAGCTACAGATTTCTCTCTAAGCATTGCTTTAGCTGTATCTCATACATTTTGATATGTTGCAGTTTTGTTTCAATTCAGTGCAAAATATTTTCTAATTTCTGTGATTTCTTTTGCACCCTTGGGTTATTTAGAAATATGTTGTTTAATTTCCAAATACTTAGGGCATTTTTTATTCATTTCTGTTACTGATTTTTATCAAATTCCATTGTGGTTGAGAACATACTTAGAATGATTTCCTTTTACATTTATTGAGACTTATTTTATGCTCTTGCATGTAGTTTATCTTGGAGAATGTTTCATGTACATGTGAAAAGAATGAGGATTCTGCTGTAGTTGTCTGATATCTTATGTAAATGTCAATTAAGTCATTATTTTATAGTGTTGTGTATGTCTTCTATACCCTTGCTTATTTTCATTCTTGTTGTTCCATCAATAATTTACAATTTTAATTGTTGAGTTGTCTATTTTTCCTTTCAGTTCTGTCAATTTTCTCTTTATGTAAATAACTCTGATTAGTTAGGTACACATTTATAATTGTTATGTTTTTCTAACTTGTTGATATCTTTATCACTATGAAATATCTTTGTCTCTAGTAATATTTCTTGTCTTCATGTCTATTTTGCCTGATACTAGACTAGCGATTCCAGCCCTCTCATGGCTAATTCTTTGCATGGTATATATATTTCCATATTTTTCCTTTAAAGCTATTCTGTCTTGAATCTAAAATTTGCCTTTAGTAAATAGCACATAGTTGAATCTTGCTTTTTAAATTCAGTTTGACAGTCTCTACCTTTGATCAATGTGATTACTCCATACTCATTTAATGTAGTTGTTCTTGTGCTTGGATTTTTGTCTACCATTTTATGTTATTTGTTTTTTATATGTCTTGTGACCTTTTTGTCCTCTTTTTCATCCTTCATTGCTTTTTGGAGGATGTTTAACAAATATTTTTAGTGTATGATTTTAATTTCTCTGTTGATTTTCTAATTATAAATTTTTTAGTTATTCCCTTAAAGCCTGCTCTTGGTATTATATAACACATTTCTTAACCAATCATATTCATTTTCAGGTAAATAATGACTCAATTGCTGCATAGTTTAGCAATTTTACTTAAATATATTTATGTTTACAACTCCTTCCTCCATTTGCACTGTTATTGGCACGTATATTACATCTAAATATGTTATAAACCCAGCAATACAGTGTTATAATTAAGACTTTTTATAATCGTTCCTTTAAGTAAAAAGAGAGAATAAAAAAGATATGTTTATTCTGGTTGGATTATTTCTATTTTTTAAAAAGATTTTATTTATTTACTTGATAGAAAGGAAGAGGGAGAAACAGACTCTCCACTGAGCGAGAGCCTGTTGTGGGGGTCCATTCCAGGACCCTGAGATCATGACCTGAGCTGAAGGCAGATGCCCAACCAACTGAGCCACCCAGGGTTATTTCTATTTATCTATTTTCAAGTTCAGTGATTCTTTGTTCTGCCATTTCAAATCTAATGTTTAGCCTCTGTAGTGAATTGTTATTTTGATATAGTACTTTTCAGCTCTAAAATTTGCTTGTTTGAGGGTAGTTGTAAATCCTTGAGTGAGAATCCCTATTTGTTGAATAGTTGTCAACATTTTCCTTTCATACTTTCCTTAGTCTTTGAATATTGCTTTGAAATTGTCTCCTAAAATTCAACATTTGGACATACTCAGAGGCAATTTTATTGAGTATTTATAAGTATGGTTCATGCTTTACTATTTCTTTCTATGTCTCATAATTTCCGGTTGACAACTGATCTTTTAGCAACTTTGAATTCTCATTTTCCCCCCTGAGTGTTATTGTTGCTGTGCTGCTATTGTTGTCATTGTTGTTGCTGTTATTTTCCTGTGTGGGTGATTTATTTTCTTATAATTTGCCTCATCTGTAGAATCTATGACTTCTACAATGTGTTGTTGCTGATATTTCTGCTGAGTTTATTTTTGTATTTTATTTTAAAATTTTGGCTTTGCTTCCTAGGGATTATCACTTTTTCTTGAGAACTTCGTGATCAGCCAGTGATTGATCAGAGCTTATACCCAAACATCTCTAGCACTAAGTCTTCTAACTTCTGTCAGTGGATCTGTGTGTAGGTTCCATTCAAAGTTAAGGCAGATTTCAAGCCTCCCACAGGTTTTATTTTCACCCATAAACTTTTAGGTCTCCTCTGGGTGTGTACATGGTATATCAGTCAGTCACGCTTTTACCTAGGTATTTCTGGCTAGTCCTCTGGTTTGCCACTAATTCCAACAGAGTCTGTGACATTAGGGTGGTCAGGCTGTAAGATTTCTCTATTTATTACCTACCTCTTTTTGCTACCTACTGAATTTGCTCCTCCAAAGGAAGGTAGGTCTCTCTAACAAGAAAACTTCTGTTTTTATAACCAGCCCTTTTCTAGGGAGCTAACCTGACAAATAAACTGTAGATGGAATGCAAGCAGCTCCAACTAAGTAAGATACATATTTCCACTGTTCTTACCTAAAGTTCAGTAGTGTTTCATGAATGAACACTTCTCAGTTTGTTGATTACTTTAAGTCAATTTCAAGAGCCCTTAATGAAAATTCCTGATGGTTTTGTCTAGTGTTATGTTATTTATTTGAGAGAGGATTTGCATAGTTCCTTGCTCCTCCATAGATAGAAGTCCTGTCTATAGTTTTTTTGTCTTGTCATATTACACTTGCTAGGACAATAGAATAGTATATCTTTGTTGTCAGAAGAAAATCTTTTTAACATTTCACCCTGAAAAGTAGTTTACTAGATTTTTTTGTAGATATACATTATTTGACTAAATAGGTTCACTTCTTTCTCTGCTGAATTTCTTTTTTTCCCACTTCTTTCTTTGCTGAATTTCTTAAAAATCATGATTGGATGCTTAATTTTATCAAATATTTTTCCTACAACTATTATGATCATATTTTTTCTTTATTTTGTTTATATGATGAGTTACACATATTGCTTTCCAAATGTTAAGCCAACCTTGCAGTCCTAAAATAAATCCAGGTTAGTCATGATATATTACCCCATATTCAAATTTGAACTGTATTTAAATGATAAATATTATGTTTAAATTTTTTGTCTACGTTTATGAGATTGTTTTGTAATTTAAATGATTTGTAATATCCTTGCCAGGCTTGGTATCAAGTTATCCTGACTTTGTAAAAGTAGTTGGCAATTGTTTCTTATTCTTCCAATTTTTGGAGGGATTTACATATGATTGATGTTGTTTTTTGCTTAAATGTAGTAGAATTCATTGCTGAAATCACCTGAGTCTGGAGTTTTTTTGGTGGATAGGTTTAAAAGTATGGATTAAATTACTTTATTATATATAAGATTTCCCAGATTTTCTTGCATCTATCCTAATAAGTTTTATTCTTCTAAGACTGTCTATTGCAACTACATTTTAAAATTTATTGGCCCGAGCTTGTCCTTAATACTCTTTTACTATATTTCTGACCTCTATAGGATATGCAGTAATATTTAAATTTCTTGCTATAGGCAGCCTTTGCCTTCTGTTTTTTCTTTCTTGACCAGCTCTGCCACAAATTTTAATTAATTCAACTTTATTAGTCTTAAAAAAAATTGGGGACAGTTGATTCTTTTTTTTATATATAAATTTACTTTTTATTGGTGTTCAATTTGCCAACATATAGAATAACACCCAGTGCTCATCCCATCAAGTGCCCCCCTCAGTGCCCATCACTCAGTCACCCTGACCCCCCGCCCACCTCCCCTTCTACCACCCCTAGTTCATTTCCCAGAGTTAGGAGTCGCTCATGTTCTGTCTCCCTCTCTGACATTTCCTATTCATTTTTTCTCCTTTCCCCTTTATTCCCTTTCACTATTTTTTATATAACCCAAATGAATGAGACCATATAATGTTTGTCCTTCTCCGATTGACTTATTTCACTCAGCATGATACCCTCCAGTTCCATCCACGTCGAAGCAAGTGGTGGGTATTTGTCGTTTCTAATGGCTGAGGAATATTCCATTGTATACATAAACCACATCTTCTTTATCCATTCATCATTTAATGGACACCGAGGCTCCTTCCACAATTTGGCTATTGTGGACATTGCTGCTATAAATATCAGGGTCCAGTTGATTCTTTTTATTGCATATTTATATTTCCAGTTTATGAATTTCATACCTTTATTATATTCTTTCTTCTGCTTTTGTTTTAGGTTTAATTTCTTTTGTCTTCTACTTTTTAAGATAGATACTGAGAAAAATAGTTTTTAGCCTTTCTTCTTTCAGCGCGTAGATTTCATTCTGGGCAAAATTTTAGCTACATCCAAGAAGTTTTGATATGTACTATTAGCATTCAGTTCAAATCATTTAAAAATTTTTACTGTGATTTTCCCTCTAGTTTATCAATGTCTTGAAGTTTATTTTTTAATTTTTAAGTATACAATTTACTAGTTATATTTTTGTTATTAATTTCTAGCTTAATTGTGAACTCTGAATGATTTCACTCATTTGATGTTTGTTCAGATGTTTATTATGACCCAGCATATGTCATCCTTATAAATAGTCTATAGTTGTTGGTTCCAATATTCTCTCTCTCTCTCTCTCTCTCTCTCTATATATATATATATATATATATATATATATATATATATATATATATAAATTTCTTAATTGTATTATTCAATTCTTCTATATCCTACTGCTTTTTAAAAAATATTTTCTTTAAATTCCAGCTAGCATACAGTATAATATTCATTTCAGGTGTACAATATAGTGATTCAGCAGTTCTATACAACATCCAGTGCTCATAGCAAATGCACTCCTTAATCTCCATCACCTATTTGACCCATTCCTGCACCCACCTCCCCTCTGGTTATCATTAGTTTGTTCTCCATAGTAAGTCTCTTTTATGGTTTTTCTCTCTCTTTTTGTTCCTTGGTTTTGTTTCTTAATTTACATATATGAGTGACATCATATGGTATTTGTCTTTCTCTAACTTACTACATTTACCATAATACTCTGTAGCCTCATCCATGTCATTGGAAATGGCAGTATTTTATACTTTTTTTTTAGCTGAGTAATATTCCATTACATACCACATCTTCGTTTTTTTCTCTCAGATTTAGGGTTAGAGTTTGTGTTAGGGTGAGGGAAGGAGTGAGGGACAGCATGAGGGTGAGGGTTAGGACCAGGGTGAGAATAAGTGCTTGGTATCCTGCAGTTCAGAGACCTTTCAAGAGTGTTAGGTTTAGGGTTAGTGTTAGGGTAAAGGTTAGGAGTTGGACAGTAGGGGTTATAGGTTATAATTATGTTTAAGTTAGGGTTAGGGTAAGGGTTAGGATTATGGTATGTGTCTGATAGCATGCAGTTCAAAGACCTCTTTAGAAAGAAAGTCCTAGACTTCTGCCAGGAGAATGGTCATGGCAGCCATCTACTGAGCCAAGGCAAGGAGGTGATCTGAGCCTATAAATGCTCTTTAAGTAGATATTCAGTTGTTCTTCTGTTTTTGTGTTTACCTTCACATCCATTTCCATATTATTGATTCTCAAAAGTTTCGTATCTTCTTGAGAAAAAGCTGCATCTCAGCTTTTCTTATTGTGTGCTCAGGAATCTACTTTGTCAGATGTACAGTTAGGGTTAGGGTTAGGGTGAGGTGTATTCCTGGTAACCTGCAGTTCAGAGACCTTTCCAAAGTATTAGCTTTAGGGTTAGGGTTATGGTACTGGTTAGGGTTAGGGTTTGGTTAGGGCAGGGATAATTGCATGGTATCCAATTCACAATTGCTGTTCTTAAGTGATCAAAACTATATAGAATCTGTCTTTCAGATATCTTCTTTCATCAAGATAGAATTGTATGAAAACTTTTGTTTGGATGCACATGAAAACAGTCATATGTTTAACTCCTGAAACTATACTGTGCACAAACCATCTGTTGAGTAACATCTTTCTTTCAGATATGTGTTTTAAACATGTGTGGAAGCTAATGGGAACAGCAATGTGTTGACTTCTTTGAAATTACACTGTGTATAAACCATCTGTCAAGTAACATCTTCTTTCTTTCAGATATAATTGTTGTAAACTTACGTGTAGAAGCATGTGGGAATAGAGCTGTTCTTTTCTTTTTTTGCATCTATACTTATGTTTCTTCTTCAAATTTTTATTTAAATTTCAGTTAGTTAATATACAGCGTAATATCAAAAACATACAATGTAATGTAAGCTTCAGGTGTAAAATTTAGTGATTCGTTACTTACATACAACACCCAGTGCTCATCCTACTGCTTAGATTCTTAATCTATGTGTAACTGAGAGAGGTGTGTTAAAATCTCTTTCTATCATTGTAGAATTATTTATATTTATTTTTCATTTCTAACAATTTTTGCTTTGTAGATTTGGGAGCTATATTAGTTGCATATAAATTAGAATTGTATTATGTTCTTGAGAGTAAGCATTTATTGTTATGAAAAATATATATATATGTTTAGTAATGCTTATTTTCTTGAGGCTTACTTTGATATCAGTAAATCTACACTAACTTTATTTTAGCTGGTATTTAAAAGGTGTATTTTTTTCTTAGACATTTTTACTTTCAACTTTTCTGTTATATTTAAAATATTCCTCTTATGAGCAGCATGTAACTGAGTTTTAGTTTTTTGAGTTTGTTGATCTTTACCTTTTCATTGAATTATTTAACATACATATACATAATTACTGTTTTTGATTAAGTATCGTAATTTTTTTTTTCTTCTCTGTCAGTTTCTTAGCTCTACATTCTTTTTTCTCTTAGAGGATCACTTTTGATTGCTTCTCTTGTCTCAGTGAAATAGGAAATAAAGTCATTAGCTTAGAGTAAAGATGAAGGAGGAAATGATAGAGTTTTGCAGAAGACAAGAAGGAGTTAAAGTATCTAAGACTAGAAAAAAGGGAATGCAGTAGGGCTGCTAGGTAGCACAAGCATCCTCCTGGTGTTACTGAATGAGACTCATCAATATAGTTGCATGTTTTTCTGCAGACATATTCAGCTGCATAAGGGCAGGTATGGAGTAGAAAGAATTTAAGATTTAATCAGTGTTGCAAGTTTGCCAAAAAGGTATAATAAATGGAGAGTTGGCCAAGGGAATTGATGGTATTATATAAGAAAGTGATTGTAATGATGAACCAGAGCATCTAAACTAAGTTAAGGAAGTGGGGTCATAAGGTCCTAAAAATAATACACTGATAAGTTTTTTCTGTTTTGGTCTTAGCAAAATCAAAGTATTTATGGGAATTGGGATACTAAAGTAAATGAGATAGAGAGTTAGGAGCTATTGGCTGGAAAGCAGGATACTTAAAATTGAGATAAGGAAATGTGCACTTACTGGTAATGACAAGGGATAAGCATGTGTGTGAGTAGCTGAAGAAGGATGAGAGACAGTACAATTAGAGGTGAGACGTTTGAGAAATTGAGTGGGAAGTGAACTGAAAGAATTATCTAATGAATATTGACAAAATTAGACATAGAATATGACATAGATTGAAATATGACAAAAATAGATTGAAAATAACTTTTTCATAAATAGTCTTGTTGTAAAAACCCACAGACCTCTGAATTATTCTCCCTAATCTGTAGGATAACTTTAGTTACTGGAACTTTAAGAGGTAAGAATAGATAGTATAGGATGGTAAATTAGTAGATCCCATCAACAAACACAGTAACAATAATAGTGATGCAAAATACAGCAAAGCTCTCTCTTTAATTCTATAAGGGCATCAAAACCCCTTCTAGAATCTCTCCTCTCATCTGGCATTCAAGAATAGCAATATATACTATCATCTACAATTCACAGTTGAGAAAACATGCAAATATGTTTTATTAATTATAAAAATAATTTGCCCCAATTTTAATTAGAAGGAATGAATGGTATTTCTTTTAAATATTTTTCCAGATCTTAAGTTAATGCAAACATCTTAGGTTGTTAGAGTGATTCACTGTTTTCTTTTTAAGGTATAGAAACATTTGATTTTGATGGTATCCCTTTAAAAAATTAGAATCCTGGCTATTTTTTTTACACTTAGATCAGTGAGTTTTATGATATTACCCTTTTCTCTATTATCAAATTTACTACATATAATTAAATTTTGTCCAGTGATATGCCTTTTATGTTCTGGCCTGTGGTTGATAAGGTAGAGTTTCCTGTTTAAGGGTATATGGGAATAAGGGTTGTGTGTTATAAGTTTAATTTTTCCCCTCGGTTTTAAAACCAAGATTCTCTTAGGATCAACCACCAGTTGCAGAGGGCTATTGAATTTGGGTGTTTACCTTGAGAGGTTTTGTTAGTTCATGTAGTTGTACAAACACCTGACTTTTTCTTCAGCTGGCTTTCCATTGGCCGTAGTGCAGAGAGACAATGTGGTTGGAAACAAAGAGTGGAGATATGGAGGTGTAAGAGATCCTTGGTTAACCTTCTTAACCAGTTAAGGAAGTGAAGGCCTTTTGGGAAGGTGGAATTCGGTGGTGAAGTTAGATTGTATCTGTCACTTAGAGATTGGGTGACCTTTGGCTAATCCTTTGATTCTTCAGAGTTCAGTTTTCTCAGCTATACAGTAGAAATAACATGGTCTATCTTGACTACTCCAGGGGTGTATGACTATATTGGTACACAGCCACCGAGTCTCGCATCCACCAGATCTGGGCATCTGTGCAAGAGTAAGTTTGGAAGGGGAAGAAATGCTAGGTTTTGGATTCCCACCCTACCTGTACAGCCACTTGACACGATGTCTGGCATAGAATTGATCCTCACATGTGAATGAATGACTAAATTATGGACCACACTGAAGTCATTAATATTTTCTCCCTTACATTAGCATCTAGGCCCTTTGAGTGTCAAGGCCAATTTTTCCTGACCAATACTATTAGATCTGGGAAGTTAGGTGAGGGTATATGAATTATACTCAGGAATTGTGAATACTTTATCAGTGGATGGTCTCAAGCATTACAGTGCTGGATAATAACCCAAAACTGAATGCTGTGGTAAATTCTCCTTTGATTGTATTCTCCTTGTCTGACATATTTCTGGTTCTATTCGTCCAGCAATGTGGGTGGAGTAGCTACTCTGCCCCTAACTATAAGTGAATCATTGTTATTAAAAGCCAGTTTGGGGGGTACATGGATGGCTCAGTCAGTTGAGTGTCCAACTCTTGGTTTTGGTTCAGGTCAGGATCTCAGGATCCTAAGATCAAGCCTTGTGTGAGGCTTGCTGCTTGGTGGCGAGTCTTCTTGTCTCCCCCTTTCTACCCATCCCCTTGCTTGTGCCTTATCTCTCTCTAAAATAAATAAATACTTTTAGAAATGAGAAAATATTTTTTTATTAAAAAGAAAAAAACTACCTCAACATAATAAAAGCCATAGATAAAACTTAGATATGACCTTCCTTCTCCTCTCTTCCCTAAAACCCAGCCCCAAATCTGCATCATTGTCTCTAGTGAACTGCCTCCTAGAGATCAGGAATAAATCCTGCTCAGACCTCTGCTTTTTTCTCTTAGAGATCCTCCTTTCTGAAGCTCAAACAACAGGGATTAGGCATCTCTTTAAAAAGATCCAGAACAAGGCTCTTGAAACCTTTGCCCATGGGCTCTTGACTGAGTGATTTGACTGGTGCAGGGAGACTGAAAAGATGACAAAAGCTTTATCCAAACTGATGTTGGTTTATCCATGAGGGAGGATTGCTCTTTTTTTCCCCCAAAGCTCATCCCCTTTATCCCATGCACATGCACTTCATTGAGCTAAAGCTGTAGAACAGTGCAGCCTTGATTTATGAGGGCTGTGTTTCTTCCCTGATCCTGGCTGGCACAGTGCTGGAGGCTTTGCTTTTATGTGTCCACATTAGGGGGCAACTGGCGACCAGCTGTTGGAAACTGGTTTAAGAAAATAATAAAAATAAAAATACTCTTAGACTATCCTGTCATTCCAGGTTTCTGGTACCTGCCATCAGCCTTGGTATAAAGAAGGGAGTCTTTCCCCCCTGGAATGAGATTTCTCTATGACAAATAGATTTATATTGTGCAGGAATGATTGGTAGGTACCAAGGGGATCTTGCCTGAGGGCTAAGTTAATAATTGAGACTGCTAGAACAATAACTCACATGATCCCCACATCCGTATCCCTGAAAGGCCCCCAGGTACTACATATGTAATGTACTCCCGAGCCTGGAGCTCCTGCTAAACTCAGCTATATCTTGGGTGGAAGTTATCACCTAGGGAGACTGGATGTAGAGAGTGCCAGCACCCTATGAAGCTCCCCACCCAGGTGAGGGGTATCATAGGGGCAGGAGCCAATGGCAGCAAGAAAGAGGCACGTTGTTTAAGAGGAGGGGCACTCTCACATACATGAGCCGTGTTGTAGAGAGGGAAAAAGGTAAGGAGGTATCTTTAATGACTATGATTCTCTGAATGTTCTGAGTCACAAGTTCTTTGTAAGTATTTTGTGTACTATACATGTGATATCTTGTCAACTTCCTCAAGGCTTTATTACTTGTTTAGAATTTATTTGTTGCATTCTTTGAAGAAAGACTTCAGAGAGCTTGCAATAAAATACATGTAGAACAAGACAGTTTATATTTAAATAGAAGGTTGAAAATCATGTAGACTGAGGGCAAAAATAAACATAACAAAACCTTAGACCAATATCTGTCAAACTATGTTAACTTTCTCAGTTAGTTCTTTGGGTGTAAATAGGTACTTCTTGAAAAGGTTGATCTGTAATCAAATTAACAAACTGAGTGGAGAAAAGCTAAACAGCTTGTTTTTACTGAAAGATTCCCCAGATCCTTTAATTTGCTAGGAAGTTCTATAAGCTTTCAAGACAGGGATACCACTACATGTTTTCTTTCATAATGTTCTGCAGAACATACTTTGTGAAAAATGGACCTATGCCAAAATGATTTCTGGAACAGAGCAGCAATTTAAATTCCAAACTCCTTAGGCATCAAGGCAAAAAAGGACATTTATGAAGAAGGAATACAACTTTTTAGATAAGAAGGACACTCAGTTTTCAAAATAAGTTTTAAAAGGATTTATTCCATGAATCCTTGTTCAAAAGTACCAGATAATGTGATGGATATTGTCATGAGCAGTGGCTTTATAGAAATGGTAGACATGCTTTCATTATGGCCATTTCTTATTTTGACCCATAGCACAATATGATAAACATTGAGGGGGGCACCAAATCTAAAGATACAAGTTCCTAGAAGGTAGGGTTACCAGATAAAGTATAGGACACTCAATAAAATTTGAATTTCAAACAAATAGCACATTAATTTTTAGTATAAAAATATTTAAAAATTGCATGGGATATACTTACAAAGTTTTTCATTCTTTAGTTAAAATGCAAATTTGACTGGATGCCCACATTTTTAATTGCTAAATCCAGCAACCCTGCTAGAAGGTCAAGTTGTGAGCCATATGTTTGAATCATCTAACAGCCTCCACTATGCAGTAATCACCATGGCTGGCATTGCCAAAGTCTCTTTCAATTGACCCACATAGATTGGAGAATCCACAAGTTGTCAAATCTGTCTTCACTTGCTGCCCCTACCCACTATCACCACTAGTCTTGGAGTTCTAGCTCTTCTCTTTGCATTGCCCTGGGAAATGGGCTGGCTAACCCTTTTGGAATACTCTCAGTCCGTTAGAATACTCTCAGCCCTTCAGTTACCTGAAGTCGATGGTCAACCTTAAAAAGGAACATTTATTTGGTTGTCCTGGGCCAGTGAGGATTTTACCTCCTAGGCAAGCCCCCTCCCCCAACTCAGTATTTAACACACCATCTCTGCACTTGTAGTATATTATTAGCCTTTTATGCCTTCTCTCACCTGTTGAAATGAGAATGCAAGGTCTCTGGGCCTTTGCAGCCCTTTCCCTTACATTAACTTAAGTCACACCAGATGTGGGCCTTTACTGCTTAGGAAGACTAATTGATTTCACTAGTCACAATACTTCTATTGTTTTATTTTTTAAAAAACACAAATAAACACTGTGGTGGATTTTCTCCTCCTTCTCCCTCTCTCCTCTTGCCAAAAGACCCAAAGGTTATTCAATTAAAGCGTCCAGAAAGTGTGACCAAAAAAAAAAAAAAAATCCATGGATGGAGTACGTCTACTGTTAAAAAAAAAGAAAAGAAAAAGGAAGGAAAAAAGAGGAGGATAAAGGGTTGTAGGGAAGAGGGAAGGAAGCCTCTCAGGGACCAGCAGTAACTCTGATGGATGGCTGGTGTGTGTAAGACGTTATTATTTGTTATGTGAGTGTAGGGAGATGGCAGCCGAGCTGAGCAATACACCTGCTGGGCTCCAAGAAGCCAAAACAGCTGCACACATTGATTTAGAAGCTTGCTACTTGGGGCTCCAGGAACGAATCAAGCGACAGCTCATAAAAAAAGAGGGTTTTATGATTCTCCCTCCTCTTTCTGTAAGCAAATGGCCACATCATATGTTTTCCTAACGTGGTCATAACTCAAAATTAAATCCCAGCCCAAGGTGTCAGCCTGGTGCCATGTCAGGATTGTAATGGCTTGTTTTAGACGTTGCCATGGAGATGGTAGAGCAAGGATGGGGGAAGGTCTTGGAGGTAGGAAAGGGTACAAAGTACTCTGCCTCAGTGTGGCTTAGGCACTTAAGGACAATTAACTCTAGCGTTGTTTTGTTTTAAAGAAGTTAGGGAGCTAGCAGTGTTTATTTGGTGATTTTATGCTAATTACAATGTCAGTTCATAGTGTTAAAATGGGAAGCACTGTCCCATTTGGGAGCTACTCCTGCCAAAGTGAGTAAGCATGAGTTGTGGAGCATGTGCTGCCAGGGTGAGGCTCTCAGGGGCAGTCCATCCCCTTCACACTCCCAAGTCTGTTTGTTGATTACACAAAATGGAATGGAGTCAAGATATTTTTTGGTAAATGTTGAATGAAAATGCTTGGTCATGAAGAAAAGAGAAGCTCTTCAAAACTGATATCAGATTTCTCCAAAGCTACACCCTGCATATGCGTGGCCAAGGGATTATAGGCCCCAATGATGTCAGACAAATCTTTATGCAATGCTCACCCTAAAGGTGATAACAGTCTGAAGGACTGTGAGATAAGCAATTCTGGAGGATTCAGTAGTTACCACAGGTTTCATTCATTTATCAAGTAGTTCCTGGGCATTAGACACCTTGAAAAGTTATAATGAATATTCATAAGTGGACATACATGAAAGAATATGTGAATGAAAAACATGGATTTATACCTTGTTGCTAATAGCTCTGTAACAGCATAATCACAGCAAGAAAAAAAAAATAATGCTATTCTTCCAAAGCCCAAATCTGCATAATCTCCAGGTTCAGACATTAGTGACATTCTTATCTTGATGCTTTTGCTTGGAGAGAAGTCATTCACTAACTCCCTCTCAGTTACTTGGAAGGCTACATATCTTTAGCCCAAGCCATCTCCTGAATTCTCATTCTGCATTTCCAGCTGTGTATAATACATTTCACTTAAATTTCATGGTACCTTTTAAACAAATTATTCTCCCTCTTTCCTAAATCATTTTTATCTTGATTTTCTGCTTTTTATTATGGTATTATGGCACCATGGTAGGCTTAGTCATTAAAGCTCAAAATATCAGTTATAATTTTGGTTTCCTTTCTAGATTCAAATAGATACACACTCTCCTTTCCTTCACAGTGTCCCTCAAGTCTATAACTTCCTTCTCACCTCTGCTATCATTTCCTAGTTCAGGACTGTATTACTTCATGCATCAGCTGTACCCATTGCTTCCCATTCAATATCTTTCCCTCTAGTCTCTAAGCTCCCATTCCTCCCACCACTTACAACACACCCAGCACCTTGCTGCCAGGATAAATTTCTCCAAGTATGATATGATTCCAAAAGCTCCAATCACTCCCTCATTTCCCATAGAGTAAAATCCACATATAAGCATCTGGCATTTAAGGAATGATCTTGCTTTAATAGCCTCATTTCCTACTAGTAATAGATATAATATTCTGTGTTAGCCAAAATAACATTAAATGGTAATAAATAAAATTATCAAATGTATGTATCCATCATTGTACTTAACACTTTACATGCATAGTTTGTCTTTCTGTTCTTAACAGCATTCTCATGAGGTAGGTACTATTATTATTTCTTTTCAGATAATGAAATTGAGGCACAAAGAAGTTATATGTGTTGCTCAGGGTCACCAATGGGAGAGCTGGAATTTGACCTAGGCAGTTGATTTGACTCTACAGGGTCTTAGAAACTGTACCATCACCTCTTTGTAACAGCTCACTCTGCCTCTTGAAGATATCTTGTGTTCCACTGCTTCATTGCCTTTGCTTGACAACTTCCCTTTTTTCAGACCACCTTCTTGCCTCCTTTCTTTAACATAAACATTTTTAACAAAGCATTCTGAAGTTCTACTCAGGTGTCAACTCCTCCATTAAAAACATGTATCCAAAAGGAATTATTTTTCCTCAAAATTACTATAGTATCCACTGTCTACACTGTTGACTGACTTTCATGCCTTATCAGATAATCCAAATGTCTTATTCTTCTCTAGATTTCCCTCATTACTGGACACAGTAATGTCTACTAGTGATTGATCAATAAATACCTAATAGATATAATGATGAGCTCTGAAATGAACTATACCAGTGTTATCTTTCACATTTTATTATATATCCTTTCTCTTGGTATTAAAACTTGATTTTGTACCACTTTACTTTTTAAAAAAAATCCTTTATTCTTATTTGGGTTGTGTTTGAACCCTTTGAAACTCTCTGGGTACTTTCCTTTTTCTTAAACTCCTAGGAAGTATTGAGCAGGTGAACAGGAAGACATTGTGTCTAATAGTAGAGTAGACAACTTCAGACTTTGGGGCTTATTCCATTCAGTTATTTAGCAGTATATCTCTACCTCTGGTACCCTTTCAAAATGGCAGGCCATCTCTTGCTTTCTCTGTTAGTCTTGAATCTCTTTGCTCAATGCTTTTACTAGAGTGGCTTCCTTGGGCAGTGCTCCCATAACTTTGCCTCAGCCTCTTCCAAGGTCAACATCCCTCAATTGTAGCATATTCCCTTGAGAGCTTCTTGACTTCTGATCTTTGGGAAAACAAATAGTGAGTACTTATATTTAAGGACTCACTAGATGCTACCTCTTCTAAGAATACCAATAATTTTTTTTATGTGTCTAACTCTCTTTCAGCCTAAAGGAATGAATTTCTAATTCTATGATGTTTCAGAGTTTATGGGGACAGGGCAGTCAGGGAGTTGTTTGTGTAGCAGTCTTTCTGCTGTATGAAAGACTGGCCCTGAGTGTGAGCATTCACTGCTGAGCACTGCAAGCAAATATATCATGCAAATATGAGAATTGTCAGAACCAAAGAAGTTAGTACACTTTGTCAACTATTAAGTGCTTCCTCTACAGAAGAATAGTTGCTTCTAGCAGTAGCACATATTAGGAATTGTAGTTTTTGAAAAAGATTATCTAGAATGTAAATTATACAGGTGATAAGTAGTAAAAGTGCATCTCAGGGAAGGTAAAGATGCATACTGGATTTTAGCAGTGGCAGGGAGGAGGGGAGTTTGTCAAATACCTCATAGTAAAATATCTAATCATCTACCATCATCTGTTAAGATAGTGATGTTCCTGGGAGAGATGACACACTAAATCAGTACAAATCAAAAACAAAATTATGAGTTTATCAATGATTAGGATGTATGAAATGGGCAAGTTTTGTTAAAGATGGGATGAAAAGGATAGTAGATTTTTTTGCATGGGATGCCAGGAAAGCCTGGTTTTAGAAGGATACAACATGTGGTGGGGGAGCAATCAAAGCCACAAAGGAACACAAAGAGCCTAGAGAGAAAAAAACAAAACAACAACAACAACAACAACAACAAACATGGGAGATGGCTGCAGAAACAACATGGTGACAGATTCCAAAGACACCTTTCATCTTTTTCACTCCCTGCTTTAGTTGAATGAATCATTTAGGCATTAAAGCTTCAAGTAGGGGGGCGGGCGGGGGGGAAAGCTTCAAGTAAGTTGAAGCAGATTACATATGTGTGTCCTGAACCACATATCACTTTATTCTGAGCACTTAAACTCTGCTATGTAAGGACAGCCTGTGCTCAGCAGAATATTTATATAATTAGTTGTGTGACAAAGTGATACAGTAGGTCTTTCTGTTTTTCTGTGTGAAATATGAATATGATCATAGAAATTTTGTAAGTAAGTAATTGACACAAAGTATTTGACAGCATTTTACACATATAAAATACTAAATGCTACATAAGAGAGCTGTATTTCTAGGAATATGCTATTAAGTATTTTCTTATAAAGATTGAATTTTCCCACAGGATATTCCTAAAATTAATCTGCTATATGAATAAAATTATTAAGCCATATGTCTGTGTGAGGGCTACAAAGCTAACAAATTAAATGAATTGATGAGTTGTTTTTATTATGGTTATGACTCCCTCTAACCATAAGCATTTTATTATTCTGCATTTTTAATGGTCCTTATCCCATGGGGGAACATTTTCAAAGATATTCTATCATTTTCTCTTAAGGCCTTATCTCCCATTTGTAATAAAATGAAGCCCATAATTTTCAAGGCCCAGCCCCAAAATTTTCAATACCTGCTTTTTTTCCCCATGCATTCATTCAGCAAAAATTATAGAATGTCTATTACATGTCAGGATTATAGCTACATGCTGATGATAAAACTTGCTGTCTAATTATCCCAACCAGGCCAATGAACAAATATTTACTATCTGGCTTTCTTGGTTTGTTTAGGTCCTGAACATGACCATTATAAAACTCTAGTAGTTTAAAATTCCTGGAATTTTATTCTGCTATTAAATTTTATGTTAACTTAAAAAATAGTTTGTGACCATATATCTATATGTGATTTAAAGAATATTAATAATAATAATAAAAGAAAACCATACACTCATCACTCAACTTAAAAAAAAAAGATACATCTTACAACAAAAGACAAATAGATAATGGGATTACATCAGACTAAAAACTGCTACATAACAAAGGAAACTATCAACAAAATGAAAAGGTATCTTGTGGAATGGGAAAATGTATTCACAAACCATATATCCAATAAAGGGTTGATATCCAAAGTATACAAGGAACTTATATAACTCAATAGTAGAAAAAACAGCCAATAACAAAAACCAAATTTAAAAATAGGCCAAAGACCTACAAAGACATAAAAATGGCCATCAGGTATATGAAAAGGTGCTCAACATCATTCCTCATCAGGAAGATGCAGATCAAAACCACAATGAGATATCACCTCACACCTGTATTATTAAAAGCACAAGAAATAACAAACTCTGGCAAGGATATGGAGAAAAAGGAACCCTTATGATGTGGAAAAATATAGTAAGATTGTAAACTGGTGTAGACACTATGGAAAGCTGTGATGATTCCTCGAGAAATTAAAACTAGAATTAACCACATGATCCAAAAATCTCTCTTCTGGAGCTGAAGCAAGGAAATGAAACGGGATCTCAAAGGGTATCTGCAGTCCCATGTTTACCACAGCATTGTTCACAATAGCCATGTGGAAATAGTCTAAAGAAAATACATATATGCTAGAAAGAGGAATATTATTCTCCAAAAAGAAAGAAATCCTGTCATTTGAGACAACATGGATGAACTTGGAGAACATTATGCTAAGTGAAATAAACCAGAGAAAGAAAAATACCACATGGTGTCACTTTTATGTGGGATCTAAAAACAGCTGAACTCAAAGAAACAGAAGGTAGGAAAGTGGTCACAGGGACTGGATGGTGGGGAAAATAGGGAGCAAATAGGAAAAAGGCACGAAGTTTCTATTCCTTTGATGCTTCCTTTCCAAATCACAGCAACTTTCCTTCACTACTAGAAGTAAATACTAATCTGAAATTCTTTTTGGCTCAACATTGTTTTTAAGATTCATCTATGTTTTTACGTATTGAATAAATTCAGTCATTTTCACTGATATATACTATTCTATAATTTGTGTTCAAATTTTTCAGAGAATGGAAATATGACTGGTTGCCATTTTTTGTTTTTTTGTTTTTTTTCATTTTGTTTTTTCTATTAATAATAATCTTAATCTGCCAGTAACATACTTATTCACCTGCCCTGTTGCAATATAAGCAAGTTGTCCAAGGGTGTGTACCTGGGAGATGAATAGATATGTTGTAGGGTATGTGCTCTTTAAAGTTGGCTGGATAATCCTAAATTATATTCCGTGGTGTTTGACCAAAGTACACTGCTACCAGTAATACATAAGAGTTCTAAATATATTGGTTAGTTTTTTACAATCTGGTGAACTTAAGATATATATCATTGTAGTTTTAAGGTGTATTTTCTTGATTGGTAAAAATATATCTCATGTTTCTTGGCAATTTGTATTATTTGTATTTCTTCTGTGAAATGTTGTTCATGACATTTGATCATTTGTTGTCTTTTTCTTATTGAGTAATAATGTGTGTGTGTGTATGTGTGTGTATTTGTAGCTTGGATTTTTATTTTTATGTTTTGAATTTTGATAAACCAATATTATTTTTTTTAAGATTTTATTTATTCATTCATGAAAGACACACAGAGAGAGGCAGAGACACAGGCAGAGGGAAAGGCAGACTCCCTGCAGGGGGCCTGATGTGGGGCTCAACCCCCGGACCTGGGATCTGGGATCACACCCTGAGCTGAAGGCAGACACTCAACAACTGAGCCACCCTGACACTCCGATGAACCAAAGTTCTTAATTTTAACATAGTCAAATGTATCAATTCCTTCCTTTTTGAATTGCATTTTTTGTCCTTTACAAAAAGTCTTTTGTCCTAGCATCATGAAAATATTCTTAATTTGACTAGAATTGATTTTTGTATATAATGAGAAATAGGGGTCCAATTTCATATTTTTGGATCCAATTTCAAGGGTTTTTTTTTTCTATATGTAAAACTAAATATTTTAGCTCCACTTATCTGCAATGCTATTTCTGTTATTGTTTAAGTATCACTATTTGCATGGCTCTTTTTCTGGACTGTTTATTCTGGTCCATTGATCTGTTCATCTATCCATAAATAGCATAATTCTATCTTAATAATTCTGTCTTTCTAAAACTTTCTGACAGAGAAACGTAAATCTTCCCGCCCACACTATCATTCATCAGAACATCTTGTTTTTGTTTTCATGTTTGTTCTCTTTGCTTCCTGTATGTTTTTTTTTCTTTAAATTAAATGTTGCATAGATAATACATTTACATGGTTAAAAAAATTTAAAAAGTAGAAGGGAGTATGCTGTGAAAATTCATTCTCCTGTCTCTGTTCCCCAGCTACATGGTTCCATCCCTATAAACAGCTGTTATTTGTTTCATCAGTCTTTTCAAGGATCCTCAGGACATTTTATATTGATCAAGCATATATGTGAACATTGTCTCTTATAGTGATCATAAGTGCTATTCTAGGAATTCAATATTTTGCTTTATTTTTAATAATAGACTTACATATCTTTATTAGTACATAAAGAACTTCTTTTCCCTTTTCTATGGCTAAAAATATTCCATTTTAAGACTATACCATAATTTGCTTTTTCAATTTCCTACTGACTGAGTCTATTTCTTTTCCAATATTTTGCAATTAGAAAAATGCTAACATTGCTAACCTTTAACATATATTTCACACAATGCAAATATTTCCATATAGAATAAATCCCAAGAAATAAAACTCTATATGCATTTATAATCTTGATGGATACTGCTGTCAATTTACATTCCTAAAAGAAATCTGAACAGACCAATATGATAACCAGCCAAGAAATTGAATTGGTAACCAAAAAATTTTCCAACAAACTAAAGTCCAGGGCCAAAGGGCTTCCCAAGGGTATTCTTCCAAACATTTAAGGAAGAAATAATATCTATTCATCTCAAGTTGATCCATATAGGAATGGAAGGAAGACTTCCACACATTCTGAAACCAGCATTACCTTGATTCCAAAACCAGAAAAAAGATCTCACTGAAAATGAGAATTATGGGCCAGTATCCCAAATGAACATGGATGCAAAAATTCTCAGAAAAATACTAACAAACTGAATCCAACAGTACATTAAAATAATCATTCTCCACAATCAAGTTTGATTTATTCCTAGACTGCAAGGGTGGTTCAATATTCATAAATCAATCAACTTGTTATGCCACGTTAATACAATAAAGCATAAGAACCACACGATCCTCTCCATAAATACAGAAAAAGCATTTGACAAAGTACAGCATCCATCCTCGATAAAAACACTCAACAAAGTGGGGATGGAGGGAACATACCTCACATTATAAAGGTGATATGTGGCCATATATAAAAGATTCACAGCTAATGTCATCCTCAATGGGAAAAAACTGAGAGCTTTTCCTATAGGAACAAGACAGGAATGTCCATTCTCACCATTGTTACTTAACATAGCACTGGAAGTCCTAGCCTCAGCAATCAGAAAATAAAAAGAAATAAGAGGTATGCAGATTTGCAAGGCAGAACCCAAATTTTCACTATTCATAGACAACATGATACCCCGTGTAGAAAATCTGAAAGACTTCACCAAAAAGATTGCTAGAACTGATACATGAATTCAGTAAAGTCACAGGATACAAAATCAATATACAGAAATCTGTTGCATTTCTATACACAAATAATGAAACAGTGGAGAGAGAAATCAAGGAGTCAATCCCATTTACAATAGCACCAAAAGTCATATGATAGCTAGAAATAAACCCTAAAAGAAGGTAAAAGATTTGCACTCTGAAAATTATAGAACATTTGTGAGTGAAATTGAAGAGGACACAAAGACATGGAAAAACATTCCATGCTCACGGGTTGTAAGAACAAATATTGTTACAATGCCTATACTACCCAGAATAATCTACACAATGCAATCCCTATCAAAATACCACCAGCATTTTTCACAGAGCTAGAACAAACAAAAGACTGAATAACCAAAGCAATCTTCAGGAAAACAACAAAAGCTGAAGGCATCACAATTCCAGACTTCAAGCTATATTTCAAAGCTGTAGTCATCATGACAGTATGGTACTGGCACAAAAACAGACATACTGATCAGTGGAACAGAATAGAAAACCCAGAAATGGACCCACAGCTATATGGTCAACTAATCTTTGACAAAGCAAAAGAATAACTAGTAGAAAAAAAAGGCATTTTCTTCACTAAGTGATGTTGGGAAAACTAGACAGCAACATGCAAAAAAAGGAAACTAGACCACTTTCTTACACCATACACAAAAATAAATTCAAAATGGATGAAAGACTATGAGACAGGAATCCATCAAAATCCTAGAGAAGAACACTGGCAGCCACCTCTTTGACCTAGGGTGCAGCAACTTCTTACTAGACACATCCCTGGAGGCAAGGGAAATAAAAGCAAAAATGTACTATTGGGACTTCAGCAAAATAAAAAGCTTCTGCACAGCAAAGAAACAATCAACAAAACTAAAAGGCAACCTATGGAATGAGAAAAGATATTTACAAATTATATATCTAATAAAGGACTAGTGTTCAAAATCTATAAACAATTTATCAAACTCAACTCTCAAAAAACAAATAATTCAGTTAAGAAATGGGAAGAAGACATAAATAAACATTTTTTTTCCAAAGAAGACACACAGATGACTGACACATAAAAAGATGCTCAACATCACTTATCATTAGAGAAATACAAATAAAACTACAATGAGATACTACCTCACACTTGTCAGAACAACTAAAATTAACACAGGAAACAACAGATATTGGTGGAGATGCAGAGAATGGGGAACCCTTTTACATTGTTAGTTGGAATGCAAACTTGTGCAGCCACTCTGGAAAACAGTCTGGAAGTTCCTCAAGATGTTAAAAATAGTACCACCCTATGATCCAGCAATTGCACTACTAGGTATTTACGCAGAAGATACAAAAATGCTGTACCAAAGGGGCACATGCACCTTAATGTTTATAGCAGCATTATTGACAGTAGCCAAACTATAGAGAGAGCCCAAATGTCCATTGACTGATGAATGGATAAAGAAGATGTGGAATATCTATACCTATCAATCGATTGTTAGAATAGAACATTACTCAGCCATTAAAAAGAATGAAATCTTGCCATTGCAATGAAGTGTATGGAGCTAGAGTGTATCATATGATAAATGAAATAAGTCAGTCAGAGGAAGACAAATACCATATGATTTCACTGATATGTGGAGTTTAAGAAATGAAACAGATGAACATGGGGAAAAAAGAAAGGCAAACCATAAAACAGATTCTTAACTATAGAAAACAAACAGGGTTGCTGGAGGGGAAGTGGATGGATTAAATGTATGATCGGTGTTAAAGGAGGGCACTTATGAGCATTGGGAGTTATACGTAAGAGATGAATCACTAAATTCTGCTTCTAATATTAATATACACCATATGTTAATTAACTAGAATTTATATTACAATTTGAAACAAAAAAGTATCCAGTTTTCCACATTTGCCAACACATTGTGTTATCAAAATTTGCCCTTTGTACAACTTAAGTGAAAAAAAATTGTAGAAGTGAATCTTTAAATAAAATTTTTCTTACTATTAGTATGGTATTTTTCTTACCATATGTGTCTTTATATGCTTAAGAACTATTCATATTTCCTTTTATATAACTTGCATATTAAAATAATTTTTTCTATTTTTCTATTGGATCTATTCTTTATAATAATTTTATAGGAATTCTTTATACAGTAATGAAATTAGTCCTTTTTCTGTGATAGGTATAAAAAAATGTTTCTTCCAAGTTTATAGTTTGTCTTCTTATTTCTTTTAAGAATAAATTTATTTTTTATTGGTGTTCAATTTGCCAACATACTGAATAACACCCAGTGCTCATCCCGTCAAGTGGCCCCCTCAGTACCCAACACCCATTCACACCCACCCTCCGCCCTCCTCCCCTTCCACCACCCCTAGTTTCTTCTTATTCTTTAAATTTTTATTTAGGGAGAAACATCATGATTATATGCCTCACAGGAGGTTTTAATTTTTGTGTTTGTTAAACTTTGTTTTTATATTTCTAAGTTTAATATATTCTTTATTTGGAATTAATTCTGATAAAATATAAGGAAGGTATGGATTTAAATTTTAGGGTATGGCTTAAATAAATATCTAGTTAATTTCTAGATGACTATTCAGTTCTTCAAATAGGTGTGTTAAATACTGAGTCTTTTCTTCATTGATCTGATATACCACATTTGTTATATAATGTATCAGTTACCTACTGCTGCATAACAAGTCATTCAAATATTTACCATCTTAAAACAATCTTAATGCCATCTTATGCCAATATTTCCCAAGCTCTTTCAAAAAATTGAAGAGGAGGGAACGCTTCTAAACTCATTTTATGAGTCCAGCATTACCCTAATAACAAAATCAGACAAAAACACTACAAGGAAAAAAAACTACTGGCCAATATTCCTGATAAACATAAATGCAAAACACACACACACAAACTAGCACAACACATTAATGGGATCATACATTATGATCAAGTGGGGTTTATCCCTGGAATGCAAAAATGTTTAAATATATGCAAATCCGTCAATATGGTATACCATGGTAATGAAGGATAAAAGTCAGTCTTGGGACACGTGGGTGGTTCAGTGGTTGAACATCTGTCATTGTCTCAGGTCATGGTCCCTGGGTCCTGGGATGGAGTTCCGCATCAGGCTTCCTACAGGGAGCCTGCTTCTCCCTCTGCCTGTGTCTCTGCCTCTGTCTCTGTGTCTCTAATAAATAAATAAATAAATAAATAAATAAATAAATAAATATCAAAAAGAAATAAAGTCTGTTATCGCTAATTTGTTTCTACCAATTCTTCCTTCTTGTTTCCTATAGTTTTTACTTACTTGATGACTGTCACCCTATAGTTTTTACTTTTTATTGATATTAAATTATTTGCTTTAACTGTACTTTTTTAAAAAAGATTTATTTGTTTATTTTAGAGAGAAAGAAAGAAGTGAGAGCAAGAAGAGGGGGCAAAGGGGAGATGGAGAGAAGGAATCTCAAGCACACACCCCACTGAGTGCAGAGCTCAACACTAGGCTCAACACCTTGACCCTGAGATCATGACCTGAACTGAAATCAAGAGTTGGATGCCCAACCCAGTAGGCTGTCCAGGCACCCCTAACCATAACTGTTTTATATTTATTGTTGTTATAAATTTAATATTACAAGGTACTCTTTGTTTTTTAATTTTCTTACCTTGAACTTAATCCTGTGTTAAGATTAAATCTTCACCTTTTTGTTTCATCTGCCTACTGTATATTTGGACAGTCTTTGATTATCAATCTTTTTCAAAGTAACTTTATTTTAGGTGTGTGCCTTGTGTTTAGTATAAATGTGAGTTTTGCTTTGTTATCCAATGGGAAAGACTTTCTTTTATTAGGTAACAGTAGTGTATTACATTCACTCATTTAACATAGATGTTTACTTTCAGTGTTGCCTATTAATTTCTGGAATTTCCCCTGTTTAAATAGCTCTGAAAGGGCCCTGCCTATTTGATTTTTTGAGTGCCTCTTTTAATATTTAAGATTTGTTTCTGGATATGATCATTTAGCATTCTGGCCATTCCCATTACCCACATCTGTATTTTCCTGAATTGCAGAAGTTGGAAACAAAAAAAAAAAAAGAAGAAGAAGAATCCATTTTCTTTTCTCTTTTGCTGCTGTGTTTGTTTGAAAGTTAGTTTTTTTCTAGAACAAAACTGTGACAGAAGGCAAATGACAAAAACTTGAGTAAACTAGACAGGTTGGCACCAGCAGGATGGCAAGTAAAATCAGAGACGTGAGTGTTTCCAACTTGTATTTTACAAGTTTCAGTGGAAACAACCTATTGCATGGCCCTTCTAGATATGATTAACTCTCAGATCCAAAACTCAGACTATACCTTTCTTTTTCTCTTCCCATGTATACTGATCTCCTGGACGCTAGACCCACTGACTATTTTTGGACAATTGGTATTAATATGGCCTTTTCAAAAGTAGGTGACCCTCTAGCTAAGACTTTTAAGTCATTAAGAACCTCAGTATCATACAGTTCACTCATGATTGACCAAAATTCAACTCAAGCCTTGTAGTCCATCCCCTTTAATTCTTTAACAAAGGAGGACAACTCCTAATAAATAGATGAGCAGACATACTCTAGTTTAAAGAAGTTGTAGATCACTCCAAGAAAAGATCCTGAAGGAAACTAGAACATCTGGCAGATTATTTTCATCTTTCACATGTAATTAGGAAGAACAAGGTTAACGTTATTGTATATATGTCAGGCTTAATCTGGTCCCCAGCTTTGGGTGAGA